>NC_061512.1:40914746-40926057 GCF_022539505.1 Lolium rigidum
GTCTGTTTCGGTGCAGCTGAATTGACAACTCCGCTGTTAAGGCTTTCAAGTATTCTTTGTCTCCCCTTGTGTCGAATCAATAAATTGGGTAATACTTCCTTCGAAGACTGTTGCGATCCCCTATACTTGTGGGTCATCAGTACCATAATGCTCACCGTAGCGTGCTGGTTCGATTGATGTGAGGAGCCCGTCCGGCCGAACCCAGAAACGGCGGCGCCGTCACCGGCATCCCGCCGGCAGAGGGAGTTCTCTGCCACGTCGTGGATTTTGACTTGGTCTCCGTCCGCGTGGCAGCCGGCGTGGACCGAGGCCCACCTGTCTGCGTCTGTAGGTAGTAGTAGCCCGGGTACATCTAGTAGTTTTTGCTTTATTTCAAATACCAGAAAAATACTGCAACTTCAAATAAATTTAGAAAATCCAATTTAACTCAGAAAAATATAAATGAGATATTAAAATTCCTCGAAAAGAAAAATCTATCCAATAAAAATATAATATGAAATTTTTATTTTTAATAAAAATTCAATTATTTAATATTTGATATTTAAGCTTTTAATTTTAATTCTAAATACAATTAAAATTCATAAATTAAGAAAAAATTTATAAAATAATTAAATCCAGTAAGCAAATAAAGAAAACATGAAAACCCATTTTCTTTATTTGTTATCCTATTCAGTTTCTATTAGTGGAAATTTAAGCCTAATTATTAATTACCCTAATTAGTAAATTATTTAAAAATAATAAAAGGCCAAATTGAATATTATTTTATTTTGAAGTTATTAATAACTTCAACTTTATTAATGAAGTTATTAACCTATGAACTAAATAGTAATTATGCAAACCTAGTTCCATATGGTAGAAAAATAAGAACTCATCATTTCATGTGTAACCCTAAAACCCTAATTCAATTAGGAACCTTAGCTCCACTACTTCATATGAAACCTAAATTATTCCCAAACATGAACCCTAAGTAATATGTGATCATGTTACTTCATTAGTAACCATAGATTCATATTCAGCAACTAAATACTTGTTCAAATCCACATAACATATGGGAACCCTATCACTACTAATTAGCATCCCATGTGTTCATCTTAATCAAACCTAATTCCTATCACAAGGATCTCATCCTTAATTAACCTTAATTAGCATCACACCATTGTGATGAATCCAAATAGCATCTAGGCTCAATATTTATCATTACATAACCAAGTCCACTGAACACTACAAATACTTCATAATTATGAACCATCCTATTTAGGAGCCAATCATTCCTTACTTAGTGAATCAAATAGCAAAACCTAGACAACCTCAACCCTAATTGATATACTTCTTATTATTTAAGAAGTATGTTCTTCAAAAGCTATTCTTTTGAAGAAAATAAGGAATCATCATCAACCCTGCTTATAAGGACCTATAAACCCTAGCCAGCTATCACTAGCAAGATAAACCAATCTTGATAGCACCCATGTGGAATTAATTGCTTAAGATGCCTAGGCTTAATTCAACAATACAAGCCCTAGTAGCTGATGAATCCAACTAGGTTGTGATCCATCTAAACCTTACTCCAGAAATTAGTTGAAACCATAGTAAACCATAGAACTCCACAACCCTAATTATCATACTTGTTCTTTATTAAAGAACATGTTCTTCAAAAGTTATTCTTTTGAAGTATATGATAATTAATCATTAACCATGTCATGTAGTGCTAAAAACAACCACTATTCATTACATGTTAGGATTATACCAAATGTTATAGTTATGTGCTACTAATATTATTGTTATGATATATTGCAGTACCTGTTTATGATACCATGTAACCACACCTGAATAAGAACCTTGAATGAGAAGCATTCTAAAAATGCAACACACCCTGAACTAATCAATACCACTCACTAATCCTAAATCATCGGGGTTAGGCCACGCTTAGAGCGATTGCATCTCATACTTATGCATTATTGCATCTTTGCCAATCTTTTAAACATCGTCCTTACCGGACGATGATTGCTATTTCAGAATTTGGAGTTATTGCGTATCGAAGACCTTGCCTGCATAATCTTGCAGTCAAGAAAGGCAAGTTCATCACTTGCTCATGTCATTTGAGTATTTCTATCAAATTACTTGCAAAGTATTATGGTTATCACAATTGCATAAAAATCAAAACCACTATTTTCATAACTATGAATATGACTATGTGGTGGGCAATGGAACCATGGATTGTGTTGATATGGTGGAGGTTCCATTGCACGGGTTTATATCCATCTAGGATTAAACAACAAATGTCGCCGAGTGATTCTTGTGCCGTAATACCCGTGTTAACCATAAGATCCGGAGTGGGACGGAGTAGTCAAAAGTGTTTCCACCTCTCGTTCATCAATGGATGCGCTTTACCGTAGTACACTTGTAATCCAAGGGGGCAAGCTGGTGAGGCTGGGGAGTCCTAAGTCCCCACGGCATAGTCCGTAGTACACTTGTCGCCCGAAGGAGCAAGATGGTGAGGCTGGGGAGTCCTAAGTCCCCACGGTATTGCGGTCTAGGATGGGTTGCAGCTACCGGCGTAGGAGTGTATGGTAGAGCCCGGCACTGTTGTCGTGGTCGGGGTCCACCTTGAAATCTACAGGAATAATGGGACCGACGTGGACCGAGGGTCGGGGCATGCAACAAAGGGTGGGTGTTCGAGGTAGCGGAGGAACATGATTGGCTAGACCTTATACCGGGCCTCACACCAAAGGAAGTGTGGACGAGCTCGCGGCTCGGTTGGCACCAAGGTTAAGATCTCTTATGGGTAAAGCAACACACCTCTGCAGAGTGTAAAGAACCGTGACCTGTCACTCCACGTTCCGGGATATGGAACTGCGAACGCTGCCGGAAAGGAGCTCCATGAAGTTCTAGTAAACCGGTGAAGGCTGACGGACATAGTTCTTCTGAATAAAATCAACCTGTTGAAGAAATGATTATGAAAACTTGCATTGGTATTAGACTTTCTGGTCTAATGCTGTAGCTAGTGCATTAAACACCTCTTTCCTATAATGAACTTGTTGAGTACGCTCGTACTCATCCCACTCTTAAATCCCCTGCTTAGATATGGAGGCATCGAAGGAGGATCTACAGTGCAACTCGAAGGCCGAGGAGTCAACAACTACTTCAAGGGACGAGGAACCTGTCAGAAGAGTCAGATACCACATCCAACAAGCAGAAACCTAGATTAGCAATAGAAAGGAACTAGCTTCCTAAACTTAGCTCCTATTTAGCTAGAATCTATTCATAGCCTCTGTAGCTAGTTAAATACTCTACAATTAGAGTTCGTGTTAGGACTAGACTACGAGTCGTTCTTCTGGAGTTTATTTGCAGTTTTACCTCATTGTAAAGTAGGAGGCTGTAATGATCTTATGTAACAGAGTAAATGTTGTAATTCTATAGACATGTCTTGGACCCGCATATGTTTCTGTTGTACCACTCTGAGCGATATAATACTAGTGGAACTGTGTTTCATTGGTGTTATATCAGACTTGCATACTACACCATGCAGTGGTATGCTGGGTCACCACACATGGTTTATGTAAATTAGACAAAATGTGCTTTGCACATGTACATTTGCTAGTGCTATTAAAAACAATACAATTTGGCGGAACTTAATGGGTTTCATCTTAAAAGGGAATAAAGAAGAAGTGAAGGGCAAAGATATGACAAAGGATTCATTCCTACCCAAAAGGTACAGGAATGGAGCCAAATGAGAAGTGAACGGGAACGACATGGCAAAGGATTGATGCCAAACCAACAGCGCACGTATAGGTACTTGGCGAGGCGAATCTTTCTAGTATGCAGGCTCTTCGAGGCTGCCGCTAGCTATATATACACATGCGTACACGGAGAACCGCTGCGCGCCTGTGCTATCAATTAGTCGATAATTTGTACACAAACATAGTTGGAGAACAAAATGCAACCTGCCGAGTCGCGCGAGGAGGCAAAACTAGAGGTGCAGCTGCACCAGCACCAGCACCACCCCGAGCTGCTGATGGCAGCTCGGGCCGGCGACTGGGCGAAACTGCGTGCCATTCTGCGCAATGACGACGCAGCTACCAGGCCGGTGGTGTTCGCGCCTGAAGTCGTCGTCGACATTGAGCGGGTGGACATCGCCGTTGACAGGGTGGAGACCCTTGAGCTGGACTCGATCCTCCATGTGGTGGCGGCCAGTAGCGCCGTTGGTCACGGTCGCTTGACGTGCGCAACCATGATCCACGCCAAGGCCAAGCACCTCCTGGACGCCGGCAACCGCAATGGCGACACACCATTCCACTACGCTGCCAGAGCTGGTGGGATCGAGATGCTCTCTCATCTCATCAGTCTGGCGAGAGCTGAGCCCGGTGGTGGTGGTGACGCGAGGGTGAACGAGGTGCTGAGAAAGACGAACAAGCAAGGCGAGACGGCCCTTCACGACGCCCTCCGATTGGGTGACAAGAAAAGCATGAAGAAAATGGTTAACAAGTTAATGGAGGAGGACGCAGAATTGGCCTGCATCCCGCGTGAAAACGCCACCTCGCCCTTGTACCTAGCCGTCTCACTGGGCCTTGATGAGATTGCGGACTTGCTGCATTCAAAGAACTCGGACCTGTCCTACTCTGGACCTGATGGACAAAACGTCTTGCACATTGGGGTGCTTAGGGGAAAAGGTGCGTACTACTGTTTTACTACCTCCGTTTCAAGGAATAAGGCGCCCTCGTTTTACGAGCTTTTTGTTTGACCAACAATTACTTCAAATAGGTAAAGATTATTTCTATGAAATTAGTATCATTAAAAAGTTCTTTTCAATACGAATCCAACGACACTAATTACATATAATATAGTCAAGATTTTGCTGTTTAATTTTTATGGTCAAAGTTCGTCTTGGAATACGTGTGCGCCTTATTCCTTGAAACGGAGGTAGTATGATTTTAAGTCGCTGCAGTATTTTTGTCCATCTCATAGTTTTATGATTACTTCACTACAGTTTCCTTAGAGTTGATTGCCGTGTTACCGGATTTTTGGCCATTATAAATCAATCTATCCCTTCTACACCTATACCTATTGTCTATTATCTATTCTATCTATCTATTATATACTAAAAGCAATATATGTATGTCTAATAAAGTCACCAGATTAAGCCACATAATCTAAATTATGATATTGACAGTTAGATCAGAAATTCATGGATAAGATTTTAAATCACAAGCGTAATAAATTTTGGACACATGTTCCAATTATTACAATGTTACACATTGTCCAATACGTGATTGAATCGACCCAAAGCCTATAACAACATGCAAATAGTCAAATCTTTAAAAGAAAATATATTTCATGCTCCGTGGAAAGAGCAGAGCCAGCTAGCTAAGGTTTTTTTTACATGACTTACATGGACGTGAAAACAATTAGGCTATATCTATCCATAGGCATGGCCGAATCCTTTAAAAATAAAATTGCGTGCGCTCGGTGTAGTTGGTACTTTCACGTTTGAAGATTGCTCGTACAAACTGATTTGGGAATGTAGTCACACCGATCTGCACACGTGATCTTGACTATGCACAAATAATCACAAGATATCGTTTTTACTACATGACATAAAAGTAGATACAAATATTTAATAACCTCAGCTTATAGATATTCCTTAAAGTCCTTTTAATAAATCATTCTGCCCAAAGATCATCAACACTAGCATATAGATTCTTCACAAATTCGATAATTTTAATTATAAAAAACCACAAAACAATTGATTATCTATTATGTTTAGTTTTAGAAACTGATGCACATGTTAAAATTCGACACATCGACTACTCCTAAAATATCAGGATCACACGGATGTATATTGTCAATTAGAAAATATTGACTTGATCTATAATAATCCGCATGTTACAATCAAAATAAGATTGTAAAGGAGAGATATAGTAGAAAGTTCTACAAAAAATAATGGGTCCAACTACTACTAATCTGGCGGATTATCTTTGACCCAAATTTAATTATATCCACAAGTATCACAACTAATATATCATAATGTATAGCTGAAAATATTATGAATATGCTAGAAATTATCACAAGAAAAACATAAGCATCCAATTTTCAGTCGTATAGACCTTTATTCATTAGCATACTAGAAATATTATCTCTTAATAATTCTAGGGCAACAACAATAATTTTCACGGGACTGATCACAACCGGCAGATCTTCAAAGTAACAGATCTACATTGAAACTGCATTCAGTAACTCTTTGTTGAAATTAAATATGTATGTTTTGTAAGTACAACATAATGCATTACATCAGAAGCAAATTATGTATGTAAACATCCTCTGAACATTCTTTGGGGGATCCTAATTGTGAGTTGGAGTACTTATGTCATTCCTATCCATAGATACACTTACCAAAATCTAACGTGTCAAACTTCATGCACAAACTGACCGAAAAAGGATTTACATTCATCTTAAACGGATTAAACGAGCGGACAGTTGCCTCTATGGGCATAAATGGGTGAATATGCTAGTTGTGTTGCTTGATGAAATTAAAGTGTTGAACCTAAACAAGTGACTATTTTAGTGCATATTTTTTCATTCTCTTAGAAATACGTGTCCACTTGTACATATATGCAAAACAAATATACAAACCTACATTACCGAAGGATTGGACGATGTATGCTGGGTTGTTCATATCTTAAGAGTTAGTGATGTTAGGTGAATTCGTTGATATATTTCATATTTATATCCACATCATAGATCGTGCAAATAATTTTTAACTCGGAGGGACTAGAATGCATATTGTTCTAGCTTCTAGACAAAATTATAAACACCATTGTTTGCTTTATATGATTAGATATACTACATATATTTGGAGTATTTTATATGTTTTTCATTATTATGTAATGAAGTTAACTTAAGAGCACATGTCATTGAACAATGAAATTGAATATTGATTAGGAGGTTGGAACTATGCCATCTAAGCCACGTCCTATTACATGATACATCAAAGCCAAAATTCCAAAACAAAGTGAAAAATAATAGTCCTAACATTGATTGCAAAATATTGTATATATATTAACAATGGATAAATAAAAACAAAATTTACATTCAATTCTAAAATATTTTCAAACTTTGGTTAAACTTTAGCAACATATATGTCAAAGGTCTATTGCGGAGAATATTCATATATGTATGTCACATATTTCAGAACATAAGGGCCAAGGAAGAATGCCGCATATATCTAATAAAAATGAAACAGATAGACCACTATGGCATGCACAAATGTGATGAAACTATTATAATGTTTAGTTCAACTATTTTTTGATGAAGATTTGTTTTATTTCACTTCTATAAGAAAACTTTGATATAGTGTTCATAATATTAGCTCAAACCATCAAACCATTGCTTGAATGAGCTCTAATTTTTGTTTGGTCCGTGACATTATTTTGTATTTGCACATCTACTATCAACGACATACAAACTTAATATTAGCCTGATATATATACCAATCTAACACCACATAAGAACTATCATATTTCTTGCGCTTAGAACTTTAATTAATCATTTTTACTCATTTAGTGTCATGTACATATTAAATTTATGGTTATATATATATATATATATACATGGAAATTCCATAATAAAGATCGGGTTAAAATAATAATCATGATTAAACATGTTCTTCACCCATGTGATATAGGCTGAACCGTATTATTTTCATGAAACTATAAATTTATTTCTCACATCCAACAAATTTAAGACAACACCCTGGCACTAGCGAGGGCCATCCGGCTATTTTTTTTCAAAAGGAACGTCTGTCCAGGCTCAGAACCTTTCCGAGATTAATGGATATACAGAAGACAAAGGCATCTTTTTCAAGTGTCCGAAAGAAAGAAAAAAAAACTGGAAACATGTCTTTGCCGGGTGGAAAATATGTTGATGAGTGTGTCTTTACTGAGTGTCCAAGATATCGAAGTTGCAGATCCTGCAACAGTCTTGTTATTGATGTTCTCAACTATGAATAATCATTAATAGAGCACTTGAACCACCTGTAATAACATTGACAACTTTTATTACCTTATAGCCATCTGCAATTAGCAGGTGTTATAAATGATTGTTAGTTTAGGGCTCGTGGTGCAATTTTGCATTCCTATAGGTTTTTTGTGTCCTGGGTAGCCTTAGGAAATGTTAGACAATACTTCTGTAACAAGCAGAAGAAAAACAAATACACAAGCATGCACCACTATTGAAACAAAAGCATCACACATATTTCCATTTTATTCATTCACAAACAACATAATCATACCATAAGTCCTTGACAATTGCCAATTCACTCTTTCCAAGGTTCAAGTTACCATTAACACACTCTCTCATGCTAATTTTATAAGCCAAAAAACATTGTTTATGTTTAGTTGACATTGATTTTCAGTAAGTTAATGAAGAAACCTTACTTGCACGATTTACAACTTACACAATTTTTCATCATATATAGTTGTCTGATAACTAAAATAAACATCTGAAATTGCAGCGATGACAAAGAAGTTACTGGACTGGAACAATGTCCTCACCAAACAAGTGGACCAATGCACTGGAAGTACGCCTCTTCACATTGCCATATCATGGGGGAGTCGGTGCAAGGCCGTGATCAAACTATTACTAGAGCGCGATGAATCATCAGCATTTCAAGGCGACAACCTTGGGTTGTTCCCTATACATGTGGCAGCGATGCGAAATTCATGGTCCACAATTCGCATCTTGCTGAAAAAGGCACCTACATGTGCAGAACTACGTGACACTCAAGGCCAAACCTTCCTACATGTTGCGATCAAGAACCAGCGCCCAAGTATGTTCGGAGGTTGGCACAGTCACAAGTTGTTTCCCTCAATCCTTAATGTGCAAGACAATGATGGGAACACTCCACTACATCTTGCTGCCACGGTTGGGAACCAGTGGAGTTTCTATCTTCTAATTCACAACCCGAAAGTTCAACTGGATTTAGTAAATAACCTAGGGCAGACACCAATGGATATTGCATGGAAGATGGTACCCCAAGGGCTTAATTACGTGCTGGTATTTCATCAAATTATTCTTCCATCGTGTTTTTTAAATCAATAGTTCTTTGTCAAGATATTACAAAAATACGTACTAGCTAGTTAACATTCTTCAAGGTATATAGTCATGAGAAACTAGTTAACCTTGTTCAATTACCTTGTTTGCAGCACCCACGAAATAGGATATATGTACTACTTAAAGGTGCTGGAGCTAAAACTGGTACTTACGGCCGGTGCGATTTGTTCCTCAATAGACATGTCCAGCAAATAAATGAAAAAGAAGAAGAAAAGAAGATCACAGATTCCTCGCAGATTATTGGCATTGGGTCAGTGCTTATTGTGACAGTAGCTTTTGCTGCAGCATTCACCTTACCTGGTGGTTTCCGAACAGAAGACCTGAAGGGTAAGCCTAATACAGCTGGTATAGCTGTGCTTGCTGAACAACCAGTCTTCAAAGCGTTCATCGTCTTCAACACACTGGCATTAGTTTGCTCCGGTCTTGCAACCATGAACGTCATGTTCGCTGGGGTGCCTGCAGTGGACATACGCACGCGAATGAGCGCCTTTGTCATTTCCATCGTCTTTGTCTACATCTCGGCCAAGTCCCTGGCTGCTGCATTTATGCTTGGACTCTACGTGGTGATGGCACCGGCTGCTCCAGTAACAACTTATATTTCGTGTGCTATCGTAGCCCTTTTCCTATTTCTCGATGTTGCTTGGTTCATCTTCATGGTGGCTGTCGGCGAGGTAATGCTTCTCCAAAGGTTAGGTTTCAAGGCATGGCTTCGCTATTTAAACTTCTCTCGAGTACCAATAAGACAGCCTGTAAATTTGTGATAAGGATGTCTTCCATCTCTATCAAGGATAAGCCCATCAGCCAGCAGTATTAAAGACGAACCATTACTAAGAGACAGTGTGATAATGTCCTTGTAATGTGTCATTGAAAATAAAGGAAGTTCCTTACCAGCACTACACGGCTGGAAGGGCTTCCATGTGACAATGGTCTCAAATTTCATCCATATATGTACCATATTTCATGTTTAAGTTTCAAGTTTAATGTAAGGCTTATTTTTCAAGTGATACATTCGATCCGGATTGTCGAATTGTAATATTATTGCTTTTTTCCCTTGAGATCTAGGTTTATCGAGTCCTTTGGAACAATACTTTTGGTTTAAGATCACTTGAGCCAGACTTAGAGACTTCGTTTTGATGTTGTTCACCGGACCAACTGTTTTTTTTTGTGTATCAATGGATGGATGGAGATAGACCAGGTCTAAGTTTCACATGCAGCATTGCAATAAAAGGTCACTTCTGCTTCAATGCACCCCCTCTTTCCAAACTTAAACACAACAATGGTTGAGATCGTTCGATACCTTTTCATAACTGAGGAAATGATGATCTGTAACAAATTATCAATAATTATTAATAAATAATTAAGTCATATCTAATTTGTATAAACAACTTGAATACCACCGCTTCTATACGTAGGACACTACCGCATAGAAGACTCTGCTTATATGTCTACCGAAAATTGTTGTCTTATTCCTTGTTCACCGCCACTGCTGCTACAACCATGGCTTCCTCCACTGCTGCCGCTTAGTTGTTGCTGTCACAACTACAATCCAGGACCACAAAATACCTCTAGCGGTGAACTACACCAGGTCCACCGCATCAACAATCATCAACCGAGGGTGCACACTAAATCCACATATGGTGATGAAGCGCAAGTTGCATGTCTCTCACATGGATAGACTTCGCCTCCGGACCTCCGGTGATGATCAACACCACCAGGATGCGTCACTCTCACTCGTAGATACCGCCAGCGTCACGTCAGATGCATGGCCAGTATCCTAAGAGGATACGGTCAGCGCCGTAGAGATAGTACATCATGGTTGGAAACGCTTCATGGGTGTGCGGCAATAGCCATTTGGGCGGTGAGTGGCAGAGATCAAGGACACCATCCAAAAGATCCACGTGTGGCTCCAACACCGGTGCACAAGAGGCACTAGTGGCACACCGGCAAGAGGAAGAAACGTACAGTGTGGGCAGCCAGGAAGAGTACGGCTTCCATGTCGACGGTTTCTTCAGACACGAATCCACCGGCGACGAGCTTTGCCACAACGTTGTGTGGTGACCCAGCGTACCACTGCATGGTGTAGTACACAAGTCGTTGACATAACACAAGTGAAACACCGTTCCACCCATATTACATCTCTCAGAGTGGTACAACAGAAACATATGCGAGTCCAAGGTATGTCTATAGAAGTACACACGAGCTGTTT
>NC_061512.1:40926157-40956430 GCF_022539505.1 Lolium rigidum
TTAATCGACGCGGAGTATCTTTACTAATATGCGAGTTCGTACGTCATCAAAAATGTTTGATGTCAAAGATTGAAGACATCTGAGCCATCCGATCAAAGATCTACGGTCAAAATATTCTGCGTCCGATGGGCAGGAGTTAAGGAAAGTATAGTATATACCAACAATTGAGGGATTGGCACAATCACAGGAGTTTAAGAAAATGGCACAATCATATGGGAGTTTCCTTTGCAAAATGGATAGCATGTAACGTCCGGAAATAATCCTATGAGACCTGGTCTATTTTTCCTCTCGAAATAGACCCACCTCGGGATAAGGCACGTTGTAATATAGATCACAACGCACTCGTGCCTTCTTCTCCCTCATTCCTTCCCTAATTTTATGGAGTATGGAGTCGCGGCGGCCCTCACGGCACAATGGCTGGTTGGCGGCGCAACGCCTCTGGGAAAGTTCTGCTGCATCTCTGACCCCGAGAAATCCATCTTGCGGCGGCCCTCACAACTGCAATGTCTGCCGCTGCGACAAAAAGCAGTCCATCTCATGGCCCTGTCCACGACGATGCTCGCGACTGCAATATGTTGGAGGCTTCGGTTATACCACATGTCCACACCCGCCGCTCTGTGCTCCACGAACTGGAAGCTTGCACCTCCTCGGCTCCCCCGTTGTTTCATGTGCGGCAACAGGTAAAAATCTGGCATGGCTGATTCACTGGAACGGGCTACATGCAAATTGCGATTGGACATGCACATGAGGCTATTAGCATAGATCGAAGTGTTTCCTCTTCTTTGCAGATTCTCGACACAAAGGAAGCGTGCTAAATTCGAAGTTTTGTTTGTGTTAATCTTGAATTATCTGCCAGCGCTTTGTTTTACCAATCTGGAAATTAGTGTGACTGCTTTGAGATTTGTATTTCCACGTGGCTTGTTCCAAGATCGAGGGAGAAATAGATCTGGTCTCAAAGGATTATTTTCCCGTAACATCCATTATCATTGTTTTTTTCCCAATCACCATGCCTGCTTACGCCACCGTGCCTACGCGAGGATGCTGCAACCCTGGTTCCTCGCGCGAGCTGGCCCGCTACGTCCTCACCCTGCACCTCGCCGCGCCAGACGCGAGGGCGCCGCCTCTCACCATCCCCGACGGAGTCCTGCCACATCAAAAAGGACTGCGAGGACCTCCACAAGGCCCTTTAAAGGTCTGGTCCATGTCCTCTCGGCCTTGTTCCTCTTCTCCGCGGCTGACACTCGCAAGCTAGCTAATTCTCATAATTATTGTTTAACAACGGGTGGCACCGACTCACGAGAGGTTGATCATGCATGTCCATCCTCGCTCACCCAGACGCGATGCAGTGGAGAGACATCCGCACCGCCTATGCCGAGGCCTATGGCGATGGGCTTCTCCGCGCCTCAACAACGAGATCCATGTCAAGTTCGAGGAACACGATCCAAAAATAGGTACGCGCCGATCTACCGAACACGTGTATACAATTATACATACATCTTGATCTCCCTTCTCGGTCTTCCCTATCTATTTGATCGGGTTTGCGTGACATTTGTGCCCCAATAGATGGAGGGGGACGCGGTGCTAGCCAACGAGGAGAATCAAAAGTGGCACTGGCAGTTGTGCACTCGTTGAGATTGCCCGGGCGTGCCCGTCCCGTGAACGTACCATGACTCGTTCAAGCGGTCGCTCGAAGATGAAGTTGTCGTGCATGTGACCATTTGATTTCTGCAATGTACGCCGCAACCTCGTATTGTGACTTCTCGCATTGATTTTGATCTGTCAAAATGTAGGCTTAAAATTTCTTACATTGCTACCAGCCTTTGGTTTTATAATAAATCAAGTCGTGCCACTTTCTCATGACATTGTGTTGAATTTGCTTTTAACATTTGACCGTCTCTTGCTGACTTGATTAGTATAGTGTGCAGTTGGAGATGAAAACAACTAATCGTTTTCCCTTTTTACACTTAAGATAGTTCTATAAGCATAGATGGCATGTTCAATGATCCCGTCTGAGATGGTTATACAGTTGCAACGCATCAAATAAGATTTTGACTATCTTCATTTTCAATGAATAAACCTCTGATTTTTTCCACTTTGTAAAAAAGAGCATGTGTCCCCAATTTTAAAAATGTTATTTCCTCATGTCAGCTTTTGGTGCCTCTTATTTTTTATTAGCTTTTGGTGGCTGTTGTAACTATATTTTTTCATGCTGCAGGTTTGACCATTCTCTGGTTTAATGTTCTCTCGTTTAATATTCTCAAATATTTAACTGCATATAATATTGGTGCAAAAGGACACATGTTGTCTCTGATCTATAATTTTTTTTATCTCAGCTTTTGGTGCCTCTTGTGAGCGCATACCGATATGATGGCCAAGAAGTGAACACATGTTGGCACACTTAGAGCCAAAATATGTCATGGTAAGTTCCATGACAAGGGTTATGGTGAATTTACATTTTCATGAAAATCCCATCCGGCTACGAAAAGGAACTGATGGAACCCAATCATGAATGACAGTTGATATACATTGGAGTTTTTTTTGAAATATTAATACATAGAGTTTGTTATTTTTGTGGGTTCTGAACTTTGTGAATAGATCTGAATATTGTTTTTATAAGAAAGGCAGGCAAAATTACAATTTTCTCCAAATTAGGAAATTACACAATTTTATATATAAATTATACCTCACTAATCTTGTTGAGTTTAGATAAAATTTTACGTGTATAATTTCATGTGCTTGAAAATGTTTCTGCCATGTTTGCATTAATCGGTCACCATCATCGGAGTAAACAATTTGAGAAAGACCAGAGAGCAAGGGTGATAAATAATTTTTTAAGTACTATGTTGATGCACTATCTTTTGTATGCATGTACGCTTTGCGTGCGTTATATTAGCATGAGTGTAGTAATAGTAATAGAAAGAAAAAAACCGTAGCAACGCACGGGCATTCAACTAGTAAACTAGGTAGTGGAGCAGTTTTGCATTTCTCACATCAATTAAACATGAAAGGAGAGGTAGACGGTGACGTAACGAAGGATGTGAAGATCCGAGTACTACAAAATCCTAAGATTACGAGAAGAACACCCTCCCAACCTCTCTCATCTCGATCAATCGATTTTCCACATTTCTGCGCGCACCAAATTTCAAGAACACCAAAGCCTCTGCTCCAATGGCGTTCCTGCCACCCTCCAAGTAGTACAGTTTCTATGAGCAAGATAAATCCTTCTACATGACCATCACCCTCCGTGTAGCGAGGGTGGAGAGGTGGATCCGTTGGGTGAAGGAGAGTACCTCGACGCCGCTCCAACCAAGTGCATTAGGATGGATTGCAAGTACACCCTGGCGAAGCTAGGTAGCTAGAAGAAGCTTCCACTAGAGGAGAGGCAGCGCGCCGCCGTCCTCCAATTCTGCATTGGCAACGAGGTCCTTGTTTTTCAGATTGTGCACGCTGATGAAGTGTGCCGGAGGCTCTAACGGAATTCCTTGGTGATGATTCTGTCAACTTCTACCCCGCGCTGTTGTCGACAACAATGTGAAGATGCTCGAGTACTACAACATCGCAACCATTCCGGGGGCGCTACCTCCGGAGGATGATCCTGAACCCGACGAGCAACTACCCTCATTCTCTGTATGCTCTGTCCAACCATTACATTAGGACACAACTTGTGAATAAGGATCATAATTCCATCAAACGAGACAACTGATCCGACTTTCCATTGCTCTTGGATCATATTAAGTATGCCGATATGGATGCTCACCTCGGCTTCGAGATAGCTAGGAAGCACTAACATCTAGTTTGCTACAGTAGAATTAGGGACCGACTCAATATATAGATGATGTAATGGACCTTCGATCCTTCTACGTAATGAAGTTAATTATATATTTTGACAGGATTATGAACATTATTTTTATATTTGCAATGTATGCATTGTTTTACTTTCTTCTAATGTAGAACTACATTGTACATACTTTAGTGGATTAACGTCCGGCTACGCGTCTAGTTTTAGGGCTCTGGCGACACACGGGCGATCGTGCGCCGTCACCCTACCACCGCGGGAGCATTATGAGTCTACGAGGTCAACAAGGAGTCCAGATCGATCAACGGCAGGAGTCCGGAGGTGATACGCCAAGTAGGCTACGCCCCAGCCAGGGGGAGATCGGATCGGGGGCCCTTTAAAGGGGGCGAGCAGGAGGCGGAAAACATCAATCTGAGTTCCGTCTACGTCAATCCACTCTTCGTCCACGAACCTGACACAGATCGCAATCTCGCGCGAGCTCGGCCGATGGCTTCTGCTAGCAATGGGGGTGATCATGGGGGAGCCGGTGAGGCACCTACCCACCCGAAGTTGCTAGTGGGAGGCTCGTCCGTTCCACCGCGCAGTCAGGGGAGGAAGTCGGGCTTTGGACATGACATCCCGGAGGACGGCAATTGGCAGGGTGGGGCAGATGATGTGCTAGGAGGCCTGGAAGGTGTGGCTGGGCACCTGGAAGGTGAAGTGGACATGGAGGATGACGACATCCTTGAGCTTGATCCGGAGGAGGAAGAAGAACCGCCGGAAGTCACAGGTTTGTGGAAACTGATGGGAAGGTATATTAGCTTGCGGAAGCCTGTTATTGATGATATGACAGTACACTTTAATAAAGTGTGGCGGCTGAGGACGGGTGTGAATTTCGCACCTTTGGGGAAGAATTGGTTCACCATTACATTGTATTCAGAGGGAGATTATACCTTCGTTGCTAGAGGAGGGCCATGGATATACAGGGGGTATCCCTTACTGGTTACTAAGGTCGTGGGTACAGCTAGACCATCTGATACAGTGTTGAATTCTGTGCCCCTCTGGGTACAGGTCTATGATTTACCTTGGAACCGTCAGAAGAAAAGCACAGCACAGATGATTGGGAACAGACTTGGTAAGTATTTGGAGGCTGACCTCAATGCTGAAGGTTTTAGTCCATATGATTTCTTACGGGTGAGGGTAGATATTCCAATTGATAAACGTCTGAAGCCAAGTATTATTACACAAGTAAAAGGTACTGATGAGATAAACACTTTCCTGCTGAGATATGAGAGAGTGCCGTTCTTTTGCTTTTGGTGTGGCTTTATTGGCCATGATGACACAGATTGTGAGAAGAAAAGGCTTGGCGTCCCATCACTTGAGTATGATGACCGATTAAGGTGCTCGCCGGTGAGGAAATTTGAGCGCCGTCAGTCATATGCCCCTCCACATAGTCACCCACAGATAAGGAAGGGTTTAAACTTCTCGTCCAGTGATGACAATTCGCACAACCTGGGTGTGCCGACAGATAGAAGGAGAAACAGAAACGTGGTTAGGCACATGGGGGAGCACATCCCGGCCCGTGTTGATGCCTATGATGGCTTTGATGATAAAGAAAAGGAAGGGTCCTCTGAGGTTGATGCTGACTTAGCTGCACGAATTCACCACCTCAACCTTCCGTTGGTGCGCACTGATGGTACAACAAGGAACCAAGTGCAGAATGAATCTGTAGGCCATAAGATTAGAGGCAGGGGCAACATACAGGGGAGGCGTAGTTACCAAGTTGTCGAATCTGCTATCCCTCTGGCCATGTATCCAGCTTACCCAACAGCGAGTTACCTGGCAGGATTGAGTAGTCAAGAGATGATCCCACCCCTGAGAGGCCCGAGTTCCATGGTCTTCTCGGCGGGCGACACATACATGACAGATGCTGATTCAGTGTTGGGCAAAAGACCGGCTGCAGATCAGGAGGAGGAATCAGTAGATAGAACAAGAGCCATGGTGCTAAGGGAAGAGAGCGAGGTGGAAGGCAAGTCAAAGAAGGGTCGCTGCGAAGTTGTGGCAGAGGGAAAGAAGGAAGGTACACAAAACTTGGAGGCAACCAGCCTTGGGGCCGCTGGTCAACTGACGGGGACGCATGGCGCGCCCCGTCAGCAGCAATGAATTGCTACGGGTGGAACTGTCGGGGAGCGGGGAACAAACCGACAGTTCGTGATCTTGTTGCCCTCTCTAAGAAGGCGCAAGCAAAGTTGATTTTCCTCTGTGAAACTAGACAGAAGGCAGAAAAAATAAAACGTATGCGTAGCAGGCTAGGTTTGCGAGGTTTTACAGGTATTGATAGCAATGGTATGAGTGGAGGCTTGGCTTTATTCTGGGATGATTCCTTGGTAGTTGATGTCCAGGAAGTTACTGATCGATATATTGATGTCTTTGTGCAACTTTCACCGAGAGATCCAATGTGGAGATTAACGTGTGTCTATGGGGAACCACGACCAGAAAATAGACACCTTATGTGGAGCACGCTACAAAACTTGAAAACCCGTTCGGATCTCCCGTGGTGTGTTCTTGGGGATTTTAATGAATGCATGTGGTCCTTTGAGCATATGTCCAGGACCCAGAGAGCTGAAGGCCAGATGATGGCGTTTCGTGATGCTCTGGAGATATGTGGTTTGGTAGATCTGGGTTTTTCTGGTTACCCCTTCACTTATGATAATAAGAGAAAGGGCAACAATAATGTACAAGTAAGGCTTGATCGAGTGGTCGCGGATAATGCGTGGAGAAACATGTTTGCTGAAGCTCAAGTTAAACACATGGTAAGCCCATGCTCTGATCATCTACCAATCGTGCTCAATTGCATTCAGGAGAGCGGGCCACGCTTTCGCTCAAATACAGCAAGGTATGAATTGATGTGGGAGCGGGATGCAAGCCTTCCGGAGAGAGTTGAATCAGCGTGGTCACAGGCCGGGCCAAAAAGCGATCTGGGCCAGGTTTCGGCGGGCCTCAGCAAGGTCATGAGAGAGTTGCAGTCCTGGAGCAAAGAGAAATTTGGAAACGTGGCAAAGCACTTGAAAAATCTAGGACGAGGTTGGAGGAGCTGATGAATATGAATGCTGATCGTGGGGAAATTAGGAAAGAGACTGACACGATGAATGAATTGCTATACAGAGAAGAGATGATGTGGATGCAGAGATCGCGGGTGGACTGGCTGCGTGAAGGTGACAGAAACACTAAGTTCTTTCACAGTAGAGCGGTATGGAGGGCTCGCAAAAACAGAATTAAAAGGCTTTGTGATGATGAGGGAACATGGCATGAAAACCATGCATCGATGGGACAAGTAGCCACTTCATATTTCCAGAAGTTGTTCACTGCTGATCCTAGTCTCAATGCAGACCCAATTATACAGCTGATTGAACCAAAGGTTGGGGATGAGATCAATGGCAAACTCTGTGCTGATTTCTCTGACAAGGAAATTGCTGATGCTCTATTTCAGATAGGTCCCCTAAAGGCCCCGGGGAAGGATGGATTTCCAGCCCGTTTTTTACAGAGAAATTGGTTGCAACTCAAGGAGGAAGTCATGGAGGGGGTTAAGGAATTTTTTCGGTTTGGAGTTATGCCACCGGGTGTCAATGAAACAGTAATTGTGCTGATCCCAAAGGTCGATGAACCAACAAAAATGACGGAGTTTAGGCCAATTAGCCTATGTAATGTAATATACAAGGTGGTCTCCAAATGCCTGGTCAATCGACTAAGGCCAGTCCTAGGTGAAATTATATCTCCCGAGCAAAGCGCCTTTGTCCCGGGGCGTCTGATTACAGATAATGCCTTAATAGCATTTGAGTGCTTCCATTATATTCAGCAGGAGAAAGATCCAGAGAGGAGTTTTTGTGCTTATAAACTGGATTTGTCGAAAGCATATGATCGTGTTGACTGGGGATTCTTGGAGCGGATGCTGCAAAAGATAGGCTTCGATCGCCGTTGGGTTCACTGGATAATGATGTGTGTGACAACGGTGACATATTCGGTTAAACTAAATGGAGCTATCTTGGATGCGTTTGTACCGTCGCGAGGGCTACGGCAAGGTGATCCCCTTTCACCGTTCTTATTCCTATTCATCGCTGATGGATTATCTGCTCTCCTTAGTCGCAGCATAGTGGTGAACAGGGTGCAGCCATTGCGTATATGCCCACAAGCCCCTGGGTTGTCACATCTGCTCTTTGCGGATGATACTTTGCTTTTCTTCAAGGCCAACCAGGAACAAGCTGAGGAAGTGCTACAGATTCTTGATACTTTTGCCATGGCGACTGGCCAGCTCATCAACCGTGCAAAGTGCTCGGTCATGTTCGGGGATAGCTGCCCGGAGGAGAGGAAAATTGCTATAAGGGCGGCGTTGCAAGTACGGGAGGACGCCTTTGAAGACAAGTACCTTCGCCTGCCAACGCCGGCGGGGCGAATGCATCGGGGCAGGTTTCAAAACCTACAAGGTAAACTGACAAAACGCATTCTTCAGTGGGACGATGGTCTCCTATCAAGTGCGGCGAAGGAAATTCTGATAAAGGCAGTTGGGCAATCTATCCCGACATATCTGATGGGTGTCTTCAAGCTGCCTTTCTCTGTATGTGATGATTTGACTAGGATGATCAGAAATTATTGGTGGGGATCTAAAAAAGGTAAAAGAAAGACTCATTGGAAGGCATGGGAAGACATCACCAAGCCCAAGTCACATGATGGCCTGGGTTTCAGAGACTTTCGGCTGTTCAACCAGGCCATGCTTGCCCGCCAAGCCTGGCGTCTAATGACCCAACCAGATAGCTTGTGTCTTGGCATGGGCGCCCGAGAAGTCTGGTATCTTCTCTGTCAGGAGTGCTTATTGGCTAGCCTGGGAAGACCTACATCGCCATTCGACTGGCGCAGCGAGCAGGGCACCGGATGGCACTCGTGCCATCTGGAAGGCAGTGTGGAGGTGCCCTGCTCCTCCTAAGGTACGCACATTTGCATGGCGGCTAGCTACAAACTCTTTAGCAACTATGGAGAATAAATGCAAAAGAAAACTGGCGGTAATTGACACATGTGTAATTTGTGGTGTGGAACGAGAAAACACTTTCCATACTTTCTGCAGATGTCCAGTGGCGACGGCGCTATGGAAGGCAATGGAGGACTCATGGCCTATTCCAGCGCTTGAGGAAGTGAAGAACACAGGATCGGAGTGGCTGTTACAACTCCTAATGGAGCATGAAGAGCCTGTCCGGGCCATGATACTCATGACTTTCTGGAGAATTTGGCACATACGCAATGAGATCGTCCACCTCAAGCCGGCACCAAGCATTGAGAGTTCCAAGCGATTCCTTTGTAGCTACATCGATTCAATCCTGTCTATCAAGGAGGACCCGTATGCAGATGTTGTAAAGGGGAAGATGGTCGTGCAGGATCATGGGTGGCGGAAGAGCAAGAAGCACACGCAGGAGAATAAACGGGATGCAAAGGTCCAAAGTAAATGGCAGCTTCCGTCGCCAGGATGGGTGAAACTCAATGTCGATGGCTCCTTCATGCAACATGATGGTGATGGGGCGGCCGGAATGGTGCTGCGCGATGATAGAGGAGAGATTATCTTCTCCTCCTGTCGTTACCTGAGTACTTGCTCGAGTGCGTTGGAGGCCGAGCTGGCAGCTACCATGGAAGGCATTGCTCTGGCTAAGCAGTGGTCTAATGCGCCGTTGATAGTGGAGACGGATGCGTCCGAGGTGATCAGACTGGTAACCTCAACCGTGGGAGACAGATCATCTCTGTCATTCCTAGTTGAAGAAACCAAACACCTGATTTTGGAGCACCCGCAGATCAAGCTAGTGCAGGTTAAGCGCTCACAAAATTTAGTTAGTCATACTATGGCATCCTTTAGTCGCTCTGAGAAGCGTTCAGCGGTCTGGCTTCAGTCAGGGCCGGCAAACATACCGACTCTCTGTCGGGGAGATTGTAATCTTATGAGCTAATTAATATATATCTCCATTCGCAAAAAAAAAAAGAACTACATTGTACATCTCACAGCAAAAATGTGAGTAATGTCCTACAGAAGGTAAGCACTATATTGTACATCACAAATGTTTTTCTTCTAAAAAACCATGTGCTATGTACTATAGAATATTATCACAACATTGTACATCACACATATTCTGCATTTTATGATCATGTGTGATATGCATCATTTCATTTAGCACTTTCAGGTTTATGTAGTGAAAACATTATAGATTTACAAACCATCATATTGGTTATAAACTATAAATAATTTGAACAAAGATAGCTACAAAGTATCATTTTGTAACACATGCCCCCAACGATTTTCTGTCGCTTTCTCTGTGTGCAGCCGTCGTAGAACGTAAATAGCCAGTCCTGCCTAAACATATGTGTTATGTTGGCCCGTCTTGTTGGACTGTCATAATGCTTGCTGCTCTTGCATAAATTAGGACCAAAATTTTCCTTATCAAGTCTCACTCAACTCCACAGATCACAAGCACCTCCTTTTTTAGAACCACTTGGACGACAAAGTCCTCGGAAAAGCATAGTGGTTCGTGTTCGGCCATGAGAGGTTGCGGCAGGCTAGGGTTGATGGCCACAACCGGTTTATTCTCAACTGTTTTTCGGAGTCGAAGGTATATCCCAAGCGATACTTTCGTTGCCAGTTTCGGAGGGGAACATAGTTGTTCAAGTACATCACGGAGTCGATGAAGTTGCATGCCACCTTCTTCGAGCAAAGGAGGAATTTCATTGCATAGCTTGGACATAGCACATTCCAGAAGGTGACCGCTGCATTACGCATGATGCATAGGTAATGCCGGAGTGTGGTGAGAGACAAGCCATCAAGTGTGTCAAGCGCTTTGCTGTTGCTATGGCTGAGGTGTTTGGTCAGGAGTACTTGAGAGCTCCCAACGTTCAAGACAAGGCTATACTTCTAGCGATCTCAACACCGCATGTGGTTTTCCAGACATTCTTGGCTCCATTGGTTGCATGCACTAGAGGTGGAAGAACTGTCTTGCTGCATGAGATTGGTAGCTCAAAAGACAGAAGAAGGACTCTACCATCATTCCTGAAGCCGTGGCCGACCGAGACGTGGATTTGGGTTGCAATTTTTGAGGTGGTGGAGGCAGCAATCTGGCAAGGTTTGGCCTCCGCCACACCTAAAAAATTTCCAACTTCACCATATATATGTGTTGGCACGCACGGAAGCTTCAACTTCAATGTTGTTGTGCACATGGCTACTTGGGTTGGCCATACCTCACAAAAAATTGCTGCCTCCGCTACCGGCACTAGGCATGGTGTCCTAATTCACATCATCTGTTGGAGCACATAGTACACAATTTTACATCACCTGAAATTGCAGAACTTTTTTTTGGTGCCCTAAAAACTGAAAAACACAAAAACAAGTGATTTCAAAATTGCATTTTGGTGCTTTAGTTACATTACCCGTTAGAGATGCTCTAAAATGAGGGACTAGATAAAACAATGCCAATTTAGCTCTATGTCGGATCAACTATGTGGCACATATATGATCAGTCATTAATCACAAAACATATTGTGTTCTGCACCATGCAAGAATTATAAAATTTGTTCTTTTTTAACAAAATAAGTCTATTTAAATAGAAAGCGATTGCCTAGAATAGTTTCCCTTGAAACTAGCTTGCTCCAATACCACCAAATCATTACCCTAAGACCGATTTCAAATTTGTTTTCCCTTCGTCTCTCCATGAGTTAAGGAGGAGAGAGGCGAGGAAGAGACAAGTATTGGGATCGGGTGACCGAAAAAGAACATTATAGAACGATAGGTCAGATAAATGTAGAAGATGTTCGTTCTCATGAAAAAATAACTCAAAGTTTTGAAAAAAATTTATGGGCATACTTCCGTTCAAATACGAGTAAATTAAGAATAATAAATAGGAAAATACGATAGGTCAGCTGTACAGCTAGGACAAGAAATCCTAGTGTTGACAAAAGCATAGTGGTAATATCCGTTTTGCTACAAACAAAAACGACTATATGAGTAATTTAATAAGAATAATAAATAGAACAATACTAGTACTATAGAACACTTTCTATTAACTTAGCAGAAAGCGTATTTGTAAGATCGATTTAAAAAATCATACATATATTCTGTACGAAACTTATACATATAATTTTTTTTGTAGAATAATACTATGAGCAAAAGAAACAAACCTGCATACTGAAACACGTTAAACACAGTAGGTATCTAGACAAAATCTAACCAAAACTAGGATAACAAATTTGAAACGGAGGGAGTAGCAAGTATCAGTATGCTATTGTATATGCACACTCTTGTGCGCTTGTCAAATTTTAGACGATGTAGAGAGCATTAATCTTGTGCCGTGTCGTCCATCATGCAGTACAGGTTCAAGGTAGGAGCCAGACCGGCGGCGAGTAAGTGGAGAAGGAGCTTTCCCCGGGCTTGACGGGGAAGCAATGCTCGGGGCGAGCCGGCAGCAGGCGGCACCTGCCATTATCGGCGCAGGCGAACTCGTCAGGGTTACTCTGCTCGGGGAAGTAGGGCGCGAAGAAGGTGTAGTTGTAGTAGGTGCGGTCGTCGAGAAAGTATACACCCTCCTCAATGGAGCCGGATGGGAAGTCGGCGCACTCGTATGCCCTCGAGCAGCCGGGGCCGACGACGAGCAGCCGGCCATCGAGGCTTTCTACCGCAGTCCAAGCGAGAGAGGAGTCTGGATCATCGTGGAGTAGGACGACAGCCGGAGTAAGCGAGAAGAGCCGGATGCATGAGGCGGCGCCGTCGTCGGGCATCCACTCCTTGACCACCATGAGGAGCTGGCCACGGGACACGACGAGGTATCCGGCGCGGGGTACTGCGTCGTCTGGCTTGTCGCCGCGGCCGGTGCGGTAGAGGTTGCACAACTTGGCGTGAAAATTATCGACTCCCTCCCGGTTCGGATCCGGTTCGTTAAGCACGGTGTAGGTCCGGAGGTGCTCGCCCTTGGTCAGCACGAAGAAGCGGCCGTCGAAGTAGGCGATGTCTTGCGGCGACCACCCAACATGGGTGCTGACCTCTTGTGCCTGGATGGCCATCTGCGAGCCCAGCCGCCAGAAGCAGACGTAGCGCCAGTGGTTGACGCGGCCTTCCGTTCCGAGCACGTTGAGGATGGCGCCGGCGACGCACTCCTCGTCGTCAACCGCCGGCGCGCGAGAGAGGGTCGCGGCGAGCATCATGACGGGCCGGCAAGGGCCCCCGATCCCCGCCCATCTGAACGTCTGGATGGCTCCGTTGTCGTCGTAAACCGGCTTGCGGAACTTGGTGATTTTCCCGAACTCGATGTCCGGCAGCGGGATGCGCTCGCCGGTGCGGACGTTAAGCAGCACGTGTCCCTCTGTTCGGCGGAGCGCCAGGAACGCCCACATGCCCTCGTAGGAGCCGAAGAAACGGGCGCGACGCGCGTCCTCCGGAAGGTCGAGGCCGTGCAGGGCGCCTCCGGCGAGGATGCAGGCGACGGACGGACCTCGGGCGAGTGGGAGGAGGAGGCAGGGGAGGGAACGCGTGGGCGACCCGACGGGCGCTATGCGCCACGACTTGCAGCAGGCGGCCATGAAGACGCGGTCGAGCGGGCATGGAAGGCGCCCGCCGATTTGTTGGACGGCATCGTCCGGGAGCTCATCCCACCGCGCCGCCGCCATCAAACTAAGCCGAGAGTCGACGATGTAGCCAACAATGGAGCGAGAAAAAGAACAAGATTCCTTCCGAGTTACTCCTGCAAGGGTAAACCTCGAGTCCACGATGTAGGGCTAGCCATACTACTCTATATATCTGCGGTAATGCTATACCTACGGGAAAATACTTACGGGAAACGATTACGGACTGACGTGGAAAGCCAACGTGGAGAGTCGAGAGGCAGTGGAGATTGCGCTGTGCGTTTGCGGCAAGGATGTGTATACGCGCCGAAACTCACGGTGCCCCACGTCGTCTTCGAGCAGCCAGTACTCCAGCATGGAGAACGCCGCCGGAGAGCCGCCGCCGGCCAGCTTGGTCGTCTCGGTCGAGCCCTGAGTGCCTGTGCCGCCGCCGCCACCGCTCTGGTTGTGCCACCACCGCTGCCGCTCGCCAACACAGACGCCGGGCCGTCCCATGAGCCAGCTGCCAGCAGTGTGGATGCTGGTGCATCATCGTCGTCGAGGACGACGTCGAGCTTGACGACTCCGGCCGTTTGCTGCTGTTCTCGGGTCGCATCCAATCCTCCAGCTGAATAATATACAGAAGGGACACTCAGGTTGCTCTTATTATTTTCATGGCCAGAGCAACTCCTCCTTCTTTCCTAGCGTCGATGACAGAATCTAGCCGCGCCGCCGCCCGAAACAAAAGCTCAACGCACCGCGAAGAGCTCGCCGCCGTGCTGCTGCCAACGAAGAGGTTACCGCGCCGCAGCGTGCGGGCAAAACTCGCCATGACGCCACCTGCGACAAGAGCTCGCCGCATCGCTGCCGACGATAACGATACCCTCCGTCGCGGCGGAGAAGGGATTGGAGATTTACGCACTAACTGCTCGTGTGAGATTTATTTTTCTTTCCTTAATTTTCGAGGGAGCGAGCAGTTTCAGTTTCCACCTTGGCTCCACGTCTGGAGATTCGTCAGCGCGTAGGCTCTTCCGTAAGGAAAGTACTGGGCGTCCCCCGGGGGATTTGATTTCCCAGCCCCCGGGTCCCCGTGCTGACACGTGTCCTTTTTTGCTGCCGGGTAGCAAGAAAAATCCCGATTTTGCTTCAATGTAGCAAAAAACGATTCGTTCAGGAAAGGAAGAAAAAAACTAATCTCGCCGGAGAACTTCGCCGGAGACCTTGCCGGAGACTCGTAGCAATAAACTTGCGCTATTGTAGCAAAAAAATCGACGCCGCCGTAGACATCGACACAGACCTCGCTGGAGGCCTCACCGGAGACCCCGTAGCAAAACGTATTGTGTAATTGTAGCAAAAATGCAGAAAAGTTGTAGCAAAAAAAAATCCTTATGTAGCAAAATTAACAAAACGAAGACCTCGTCGTCGAAGACATCGATGGAGATCTCACCAGCACCCAACATCAGCACTTCCCAAGGTTACAACAACTATCTCCGCCTAAAACAGCAATGCTCGGAACCGCCTGTAGCAACGGCGGACACCTAAGATAGCAAAGTCGGTAGCAAAAACCTCTCTATGCTGGCAGCAAATGCTGAACGGCTAAGGTAGCAAAGTCAGCCTCCGTCGATAGCAACGCCGGACGCGCAAGGTAGCAGCACCCAGCCGCCAGCAGCAACTCCCGCGGAGACGCGTGGGGGCGGCACAAGGTGAGCACTACGAGTGCGGCCTCCTTGAGCGCGACTCCTCCGATGTCCGATCTCGACCATGCTCGGCGCTATCGACGGCGCCCGCTCCGTGGCTGCGAGCTTCGTTCGAGGTTGAGGCAGGCGAGCTCCCGGCGGCAAGGCGGACGAGCTACGGGCGGCGAGGCGGGGCGAGCTCCGGGCGGGACCCTAAGAGTGCGCCCCGTGGCGGCGTCCAGGACGACGGCGAAGCTTGGCCCCAACCTCCGCGCCTGCCATCCCCACGCATCCCGCCGCCCAACTCTGACGCGAGTCACCGCCACGGTCGTTCCCCTGCTTTCCGGCGGCACATCCTCCCAGGGAGAGAGCCATGGACCACGGGAGGAAGCTAGGACAAGGGAGGAGATGGGCCGCCACCGCCGGAGTGGAGGGCGGCGGAGATGGGCCGCCACCGCCTCAGAGGAGAGCTGCAGCATCGGAGATGAGGGCGGCGGGGATTGGTGGCCGGGAGGCTCACGCCGCGGGATGGAGGAAGAAGTGAGGAGTGGCCTCGGGAGAGAGACGAGGAGATAAGGTCGTGGTGTGGGGGCCCACCCATGACGTGGGTTGCCGGGAACGACACGCGTGTGGGCGCGCGATGGCGCTCATCCAACGGCCACGGAGCCGGAGGTTGCAGCGCGTCTTATCCCCCGGGGGGATTGGATCATTTTCCCTTCCGTAACCTCGTTCGTCCGTAGGTGCAGCATTACCGATACAGAAATGCTGGACGTACGGACTCGCTCCTACGGAAAGAGCTTACGGAATGACGTGGTGATTTTCAGTTGGTTCAAATCATGTTATCCTCCGTGATTGTAGGGCCTCAATTTAACTGCTGCTCTCCACGTCTGTCCGTAATCTTGATTCCGTATGAAACCATCCGTAGATGTAGCGTTACTGTTA
The DNA here is from genome assembly GCF_022539505.1 of Lolium rigidum. NCBI lineage: Eukaryota > Viridiplantae > Streptophyta > Magnoliopsida > Poales > Poaceae > Lolium > Lolium rigidum. Next base: position 40,942,166 of record NC_061512.1, read on the forward strand.
GGAAAATACTTCCGTTCCCCCGGGGGATCGTTGGTATCGATCGTCCGCCTAGCTGGCGTGTGAGTGTGCGTGTGCGTGTGCGTGTCAACTTGAGAGACTCAGCGGTGGTTGGGACCCACCACGAGCTTATCGTTTTCCTTTTGGTCGCTTCTCCACCAGACAAAATTCCCCACCTTATCTATCACACACAGCCACTCCGCCATGGATCGCTCGGCCCGGAGCAGCGCCTGGCGCCCGCCGGCTGCGCCTGGCGCCCAAGATTCGAACCCTACCCCGCCGCCATCTAATCCTCACCACGCCCTGCAAGCTCGACGACTGCCTCGTCTACGGAAATCACCAACCGAGACGCGACCATGGCTGCAGCTCATCGTCCTCCACCACACGCCTCCTCGTCCTCCCGCCGCTCCTCGAGCTCGGAGACGACAACCGCGTCCCGGTCCGCTCCTCAACCTCGCAGGGCTCCACCCAGGCGCCCGGCCGGTGGACTGCACGAGCTCGTCCCCATTGGGCAAGGTCGCCGTGACCATGCTCGCCGCCTACGACCACCGCTGCTGCCACTCCGGCCATGGTGATGGCGATGCTTCTGCGAACCTGTGGATGGCGCTGCTGCAACTGTTCTGCAATGTTGCTACCAAGGGTGGCCGGGCCTGCTACCAACGTCATAGCGCCCGCCTGCTCGGGCGCCACCCATGGCACATGCCCCGCTCCTCCAAGCGCACCAGGCCAGGACCAAGTCCCCCACCTCCTCGTCCTCCGACGGTCCCCCGAGCTCGACCGGCTTAGGTGCAGCCATGGTGTGGTGGAGCACCGGTGCTGCGAGGGATGGCAGGGGCGGGAGTGCTACTTGTGGTTGTCGGAGTTGCTACACGCGGTTGGTGGTCGTGCTACTCTGTGGCATCGGCGTCTGCTACAAAGGGCGGCGGCACGACGACATATGCTATAATAGGCATCGACGCCTGCTACAAAGGGCAGCGGTGTCTGCTACAAAAGGCGGCGGCGGCTGCTACAAAGGGCAGCGGCGCGACGGCGGCTGCTACAATAGGCGTCGGCCTCTGCTACGAAGGGCGGATGCGTCTGCTCCAATAGGCGGCAGAGCAACGGCGTCAGCTACAATAGCCGGCGGCGCGGCAGCGTATGCTACAATAGGCGTCGGCGGCGGCTGCTACAAGCATCGCCGGCAGTTGCTGTAAGGTTACAAACAAGTGCGCGACCATGCTGCAAGGAGGCCGGCGGCCGCGAAGCTACAAGCCCAATACAGCGGTGCTGAGAGCGCCGGTGGAGGTCCTGCCGGACTGGGCGGCGGTGCTGCCGGCGGGCGATGGTCCTGCAAGGACTTGACATCTCCGCGTGCTGCAGGATCGTGCGGGAGGGGAGCAGGGGAATCTCTTTTTTTTTGTCGTATTTTTCCTTTCTCTTTTCCCTGCGCCGAAGCGTTGACTCCAATCGGATGGTCACTATCGTTCGCATCCAATGGCTGGCGACCCGGGGGATCGGGGATTTGATCCCCCGGGGGACGCTCAGCGCTGCCCTTACTGTTACCGATATATCTGACTCAAGGTCGGCGAAAACACGGGCACAAACCGACCACGCTACGCTACGATCGATACGGACAGACTCCTAGTCCTAGACACGTACAACTTGGATGTGGTTGAGAGCGGTTCGTTCTGGCTAATGAGTGTAGTTCGAGCTGTCAAACAAGAGATCATGATGAGTTTGCACTTCGTTTTACTTGGTGCACGAGATCTGCCTTAGATCGCGGTCTAACACGCGAAAACAGTGGCAGCTAACATTTTGCAGTTCAGCCCCTTAGTTTTTGAAATCAAACCATAGTTGTGGCTTCTTCACTTAGGGTCTGTTTGGATTCAGCCCACGCGCGCCCTGCCAAATCGTTGGCGTGCCAAATATTTGGCGAACGATTTCGCCGCCCTGGTCTGGCCAAGCCACAGGCTGAAAAAGTAAAGGGGTGACCAAATAATTGGAAGGGCGAAGAAACATTGGCTCCCATCCAAACGAATACCCAGATCCTGAGTCAACGCCAAAATATTGGATTGGCAGTTGTTGGATGCAATCCAAACAGACCCTTAAACCGAAGGGGTATATGGTTGTCTCTACCATCCCCTGATATTTACATAAATTTACAACTTAAAGGGTTCCACATTCAGTTGAGGTTATATATACTCCTTCAAAAAATAATTAACATCCACTCTATGATGTAGGACATAATACAATTCTATAGTCTCCATAAAATTAAAATACTAGATCACCCGTTGCGTCCCTGCCGTAACATTGAAGCCAACACCATAAAGTCTTACCTCAAGAGTCACGATAAAACAACATATAGATTATAAAGACGATGGCTTGACATGTGAACTTATGTGAAACAACATATTCATTTTATTTGGCTTTGAGATTCATTGACCTTAGAGTTGTTAGCGAAAAAGAATTTTTGGTTCATGGACATATGATATGATGTCGAAAAAACATTTTAATACTTAGCAAAAACGAATAATATAATTCAATCATCGCCGCTTAGCATGAGCATCTATGTGAGCATCGTTGATGAACTATTGCTGTTTCGTGTGGCATGCAGTTTTTTTAAGGATAGTGCATCAACTCAGAGCATCTCCAAGAGATGATGTAGAGTTTAAACCAACTTGACCAAAAAAATAGCTTCAGATGATGTAGATGAAAAAAAGGGCCAAATATACATCACCTTGAGATCTAATTTGCTACTCTGTTGTCCTTATGAAACATTGGGTAGATTTGAACAATTTTGCAGATCAAGATACCATCGAGAAAGACGCGAAGGACCTAATCGCTATTGCCATGGCAGCGCGCAATCCTGCCCCTACTTTCCCTGAGTTGGGTGGTGTCAGCTCGTCGCCTCCGTGTTCTTCGAATGGATCTCGTAATTGTTGAGAGGGTTGCCCAAACGCGGTATATAAGACGTACCCAGTAAAGATCCCGGGACTGGTGGATCTGAAGATGATGGAAATGATACTAATCAGTGATTACGCTGCTGTACTTTGTCTTTCTGATAGTGTCCACCTTGTTCGCTTTGGAGGCTATCGTCTTTCCCTGTAATGCCAGTTCTTATTTTTGCTGCCAGAATTCTTTTGGAGATTGGCTTTGATACGCTCTAGCAGCTAGCAGTATGTGGCGATTCCTTTTCCTGTCTAGTTAAGCACCGATGGATGCTCTTTTGTTGTCCTCGTTTCCGTTATCTCATATGATGGAAATCGATCCCTCCGTTGTGGGTTTCGCGGTGGAAAAAAAAAGCATCGGCCGGAGCGCCGCGGGCAGGCGCGACGTGCAGAGCTGCAGCCGCATCCCGCCGGCCAAAATCCGGGAGTGGAGATGCGGGTCGTCATGAGGCGAGAGGCGTTGCGCTCGGTCCGGGTGGCGCGGGCGCTAGTGTCCACGCAGAGCACCGGTGACGACGCCGTTGTTTCGCGCGACTCATAAGACCCAACCTCGCGCCCGCGCCGGCTACGGATGGAGCCGTCGCCGCAGGCCTGTCCGTGCTTGCCGACCACGGGCGTTCCGTCACGGCGCTCGATCAGCCGCTGCAATTATATTGCAGTCTGAGTTGTTAGCATAAAACCACCACATTCGTAAATAATTATTAATTCTAGCTAATTATTAATTCTATACACGGAGGTCTGTATACGGTTGGAGGACACGGCGAGGGATACTTTTTCCCTATATAGGTGGTAGCATAATCTACGGATTGGGCCCCCGCCTTCACCTTAGACGTTTTTACATTCTCTCAGGCTGATATGTAATTCGCTTTTTTAGCACTCCAGATTATTGAGACTCTTTAAACGGCTGTGTGACTTAGCTATGCACAGGTCGGGTGTAATTGCTTATTACGAGTAATAAAGCGCCCATTATAATTTTTTTTTATTAATTCTATGCCCCCGAAAAGTCATATTAGACCAGTGCTCTTGCCAGATTAAAAAAATCAAAAATTATATTTATATGTTTAAAAAAATTATGTAACAAAATTTTAAAAGTACCTAACCTACAAAATCTCAATTCCAAATGTTTTGTTTTTTGGCCTATACAAAAATGAAAAAATTTGTTTTCTTTTTTAGATTTGAATCACTATACTCAGATCTATGCATTTGTTATTTTTGTGCAGCCTAAAATACACATTATTTTCAGTTGAAAATTTACACGATTGTAGGATACAATACCGGCTATATCATGATTTATTTTCAGATTTTTCTGAAGCTTAGAAGTATGATTTTTAATTTATTTTTCGAAGTGAGATCACTAGTGCTCATGTGCACCAAATCTCTGTCCCCTCTTGTTTAATACTACTGACTTTTCCTCACTCGCTCATTTTGCCTTCGAAATGAGCAACTATTCGGAGACAAAAGTGAGGAAAATATGAAATAAAAGTTTAGACACATGGGAAAAGTGAGCAAAATGTTATCAAATGGGGAAAATTGAGCACGACTAAGAGCAAGAACAATAGTGTGGCCGACAACCGGCTATAACAATTTACCACATCATCTATAGTCAACTTATAGCTATCATGTACAATAGTAAGCTATAAAAGTGTAGTACTTTTACAATACATGGCCCACCTTTTAGTCTCACATAGTGTCTAGAAGCACGTGCTAGAGCTGGCTATTAGATGATAAGAGCCCACCTCTCTTCTCTATCGTAATCTCTTACCTCCAACTAAGCAAACTTAATATTTCACCTCTTATAGCCAGCTGACTGTATCTTATTGTACTTGCTCTAAGAAACCACGGGTATATAATTAAATACCCGATCTTCATTTTGGTACCACTTTATGTTTCGGGCGCAAAAAACCAACAGATTTTGATGAGTTTTTTTCTCAAATATCATTAAACCGCCCCTAAACATGAATTGACAGCGATTCTGACCAAGAGGCCCTACTTGTCAGGACCAATTTGTTGAGGTGGACATGGTCCCACATGTCATCCCAATTAAAAAAAATGAAATTTCCAAATTTAGCAAATTAAAATAACTGGGCCGTGGCCTGTTGAAACAATCCTTACACCTCCGGTCAACTCACCCACGCGCCGCCGGAGCGCCACTGGGAGGCCGCGGTGGCGGCCCATGCCGGATGGACCTCCTACACACCTCCTCGTTGCACTGCCCCGTGGCTGCCCTGGACGGAGCTCTCCCGCAGCCGCCCCATGGTCGGAGTCGCGAGCTCGCCTCTCCATATCCACAGTTGACCGGGAGGTCGATTCCCCTCCTCCCGTGACCGACCGCAAGCTGGTGCGCCCAACCCCAAGCCCGTGTGCCGCTCTTGGACACTGCCGCCGCGCCATGGCCGTGCTTGGCCACCGCCGCCGCGTCTACCCACCTGCCACCGCGCCTGGGCACCACCGCCGCCTGGGAACCGCTACCACGCCCACGCCATGGCCTTGCCCGCCGCAACGCCTGGCCGTCCCTCCTCCTAGCCTCTTCCCGCCGCCGTTCCATGGCCCTCCTCCAGCGTCGCGCCTGACCCTTCGGCAAGCAATTGCCGGTGGAGTACATCCCTAGTCCCGGGACACGCCGGAGATAGAGGAGAGGGCCCGGGGATGCGCCATGGCCGAGTGCTCGCGGAGCACGCACTCGAGGCGGCGCCTGCCATGCGTCCGCTCGTCCGTGGCGTCCTTCATCGGGCGCGGCGCGAAGGGGTGGCGGCTTCGCTGGCGACGTGAACCTCCCGTGGGCGGCAGCGGCGTCGAGGTGGGTGGCCGGCGGCGAGGACACGTGCTGGTGGCGAGTACGGCGGCGGCCTGGCCGGCGGTGAGGAACCGAGCCACGCCGGAGGTGTCGTGGGGAAGCATATGGGACAGTGTTGGGTTTCTTTTCTTTTTTTAAAACTATATTTTGTTGTTTTATTTATTTATTGTGTTGTTTGACTTTTGTAACTGGACTGACAGGTGGGCTCTAGTCCACCTCAGCAAATTGTGCCTGCCAACTGGGCCCCACAGGTCAGAAACGGTGTCAATTTGTTATCAGTTCAGAATTAGTGCTATTTGAGAAAACCTCGTCAAAATTTGGTGGTTTTTTTTGGGTCCGATACATAACGTGGTACCAAATTGAAGATTTAGCTGAGAATGTGGTGGTTCTATGCTAACAACTCTATTGCAGCCTGATGGTGAGTCCATCATCCATCCATTATGTTCTATTGATCCAAAAACGTTCGACCTCGTCGTCGTTTTCCATGCATATCTGCTAATGTGTAATTCCGGTACTGCTCTTCATATCGGAGGTGTAATCGTGGTTCATATCGGCCTATTGGGTGAACCTGATTGATTGGGGAATGGGGACAGAGCTTAGCTCGTTTGGTCAACTTATTTGGAGAAACTGATTGATTTTTAACTTGTACATGTACAGCTACTTCCCTATTACGAGTAATTTGGATAAATTTATAAGTAATTTGGATAAATTTTGGAGTAATTTGAAATATTGCTTGTAAGTGTGGAGATGAGAGACAAGCGTGGTGATGTAAAATACATCATCTGCTGAATTATTGTTAGAGGAGAGGTGATGTATTTCATCCGAGTTTTGAGGATAAACTTTGGTGATGTAAAAACTGGAAAAAGAGCGAAAATAAGTGATGTATTTTACATCACATGCGCATGAGCCACTGTTCGAATTCCTGTAGTTGCTCTGACTAAATTGAAGTGGATTGAGATGAAACATAGATGCAAAATTCATAAGACGGTTCTGAAGAGGCCCCTGACAACTTCAAGTTTGAAGACGAGTCCCGGAGAAGACATGCGCAAGACCCGTGCCGAAAAAAAACTTCACTGTCGGACCATACCTTGTAGGTCATCGTACACCGTCCAATGGCAGGTTAGACTTCACAACAAGATGAGACCAACACGAATATACTTGGACACGTCGGAGCGGAGCCGATTAACACGGTCTTGTCGCTACCAAACCTTGCTATTCACCATTGTCATTGCCTCACAAGCCTCCACTAGGAACTCATGTATCTCCAGTTGACCTCCTACCAACCTTGATGTCGTGTATGTCCAGCCCGCCGGAATGCGCGAAGGGGATCACCAACTTCAAGACGACACCCGAAGAGGAGGCCCATGCCACCAACTGCTACGTGAGGAGATGAAGTCCTGCTACTGCCATTAGACGCATGAGCTTTGCCTGGCGACGTCCTCCGGTGACGGTGAGGGGGGTGGAGGTAGGAGGTGGCGGCGGCTGGGTTAGCCCCCCAAAGCATCGCGGGCGCGGGTGTGCTGTAAATCCTTCGTCCTACTTGGTATCAAACAAGAAATGAGATTCTAGCGTGCACTAGATCTACCTTAGACCTGCACTGTTTCTTGCCTCGCCATTTGTGTTGCAAAAAAATTATGTTTCAGATTTTATATATAGATTGGACACCGCGTACAGTAGAAAAACCACCTTGGTATCAAATCCAGTATCAGTATGGGCACCTCTGCCGATCTTACTCGAATGGCTAACGCTTAGCGCCGGTTGCATGATCCAAGGCTGGAAAATCGGTACTGTGCGTTGTTCGACAGCGATCTAACACCCGAAAACAATGGTAGCGAACGTTTTGCATTTTAGACCCTCCATTGCTTCTTCACTTGAAACGAAGGGGATTTCCACATTTGGTTGGGGTTATACTCCTTTAAAATACTTTAACATCCACTCTATGATGTAGGACATTACAGTTCTATAGTCTCCATAAAATTAAAATACTAGGCGACCTATTGCGCCGCGACGCAAATGTTAAAGACAAAACCATAAGTCTTAGCTTAAGAGTTGCGACAAAACAACGTGTAGATTATGAAGATGATGGCTTCACATGTAAACTTATGTGAAACAACACATTTCATTTTGTTTGCGTTTGAGATTCATTGACTTTAGGGTTGTTAGCAAAAATTAATTTTGGTTCATGGACATGTGATATGACGTCGGAAAAAATTAAATACTTAGCAGAAACAAATAATTCAATCATCGCCTCTTAGCATGAGCATCTATGTGAGCATCGTTGATGAATTAGTGTTGTTTCGTGGGGCATGAAGTTTGTTTTATTTTAAGACAGGTGCATCAGCTCATGGACATGCAGCCGTAGCGTGTCATGGGCTAGGCCAGGTTGGCGCAGAATCGAGCCAGAATTTAATTAATCATAATCTTTACTTAAATTTTATCCCGTTTCAGTGCGTGAATTGGTACAAAGAAAGGGAACATTTCTCAATGGTTTTTCTTGTAAAGAGCTCAAAAGCCATAGCCTCGTACAGTCGTACATAATTCGTCTAACCCTTTTTATCTAGAGCTCTTTTACTTTGATTGGCATGGAACTGTTGATTATCAAGATATGACTTGTATGATGCTTTGATCATGAAACAGCACATGCGGAAATAAAAACTTCCTATGCCTATCCGACGATGAACTTCCTATGCTTCGCTTCAGCCCAAGCCTACCGGCGACGGGACTCACTTCGCTTCGTCGTTAGCCTTCTTATTAAATTTGAATCACAATATAACAAGGCGTATATGTAGGCACTTCAACATGTCTTGAGCATGTAGAGAGAGGCGAAGATTTTCCACTCATAGTTCATCCTCTTCATCGCCTCGTGGAACGCCAACTGCTCGTTGGCGCCATGGTACTCCGTGGTCTCTATCTCTCCATCTGGCTCGACGCCATCATCTGGAACGATGTGAATAGGCTCCCATCGTCGACGTCCCCTAGAAAAGATGTGTGCATGCCATGAACTCAAAGTCTAGGGGCGCCTCCTCTTCCAAGGACACCTCCACTTTGTCATCCCCGGCGTCATGTGAGCACTTCGAATCCTCCTCATGTTTCACAACGTGTAATATCCCAGGTTTAGAGGCAATAAAATGAGAGAACACCAAAGTGTGCATTGCATTCATGCATAGAAAATCCGGGGAATTTTCGCGCTTCACATAAAACTTACCACAGTAACTGAAGTTTCACTTGACTTGCTGGAATTGAAGTAGATCATCAAGTCAAGTGCTATAAACTTCACTGTGATCTCTTTACTAAAACCTTGTTTTGGGTAGAGATGATTTGATCTATGGGCTAGATCAAATAGTAGTAGAATTACAACAAACAAAACCTTAAGTAAGCATTAGCTACAAGATCTTATAAAGGATCTTAACATGCCATTCCTTACAACAACACATGAATAATTATTCAATCCTAAATCATAGAACACAATTAATTAAGAAACTATGATTTACTTATCTTATCCATGTCTTCTACTAAATAAATGTTCCTACCATGAGTCACATGGTATATCTTTTCCACTACAATACTTGAATCCATGTCAAGAACATTCATATTCATTCTTCATTAACCTTGACCATTCCAATCTTATTTCCCAACTCATTCCATTAAACCTAGAGAAAGGAGAGAACTATTCATATGCTTATATCATCCATTAAATAGAACGTAGCTAAATATTTAAACCTTGTCCAAGGGAGGTAATTGTTGATACTAACCAATGTTATAATAAGTATAAGTAAAGTATTAAACCCTACTTGACCTAGCTAACACTTGCTAGTAAGTAAGAACCTCTTTTACTAGTGATTCAAGAGAGAGACAAGTGTTGTGATCATTACAACTTGGTAATGATCATAAACTCTAGAAAACCCTACCTATCTCATAAGAGCTCAACCTAATGAGGTATACTCAAGTATATGGACTTATACTTGATCTTGAAGAGAAAACCATAATTCACCAATGGATTGTTATGAGGCCAATACTTTGATCATTACAAATTGGGTGATGATCATAAACCCTAAGAATCTAATTGAGTGTGTTGAAAGAAGTATTAAAGAAGAAAGATTAGTGAGGAATAAGTGGATCATGTCTAATGCATGATTTTACTTTATAAATTGAGATGATAAGTTAAACCCATATATGTGAGGTATAGATCTCATTCTTCTCACGAAATAATAAGTAACTCATTAGTAGTTAACCAAACCAATACTCATGCCTTGTATAGAGTAGTTAGGATATTAGTTTTAAACCCTGCCTATCAAAACATTTGAGACTAACCTAGCATTGCCTTGATACATTAGTTCTACTTAAGTGAGGAGGACAACCCTAGCTACTAAAACATAATCAAGCTTATACATATTTGAATCCCAATCCAAATATCACTTTGGATTATAATTATAACCCTGCCATGTCTCATGCCTATTAAATATTTCAACTAGTGAAGCATCACCAAAACCCTAAACTTTCCACATAGAATCCACCCCACATAAAATATTGTTTCCTAACTTGTGTATCATGGATCACAAGTATAAACCAAGCCACATATGCTTATGGACTAAATGTCTTTGGTGAGTAGAATGGAACCAATACCCTATTTTACTTTGCTATCCAAATACCTGGTTTAGTGAACCAAATGAAATAGTATTCAGATAAGTAATTTAGTTAACCATAATGAGCATAGGATCTATCTCAGATAATTTAAGCTAGAAGTTGCTAAGCAAGATTGATAATTATAGAGTTTGTTCAACCATTTTCTTAAACCCTAGAAATAATCACTCACATAAAATCATGAACCAATCCCATTTCCATCCTCCATTTCACCACTACTTAAAATACTAGCCATAATTAAAAATATATGTGAACCTCACTATTGTTAAGTAATAACAAAACTTAATGACATGCTTAACATGCACCTATTATAAAATTCAAACCATTTAAATATATCTGGTTCCTAAATAAAAAAAAATTAATTGAGACAAACATTTAACCCATATCCATATGAAATTAGAATACCTCTCACAACAACACAAATTTAATCAAAGATTAAATATTTGTTTGAACCAAACAATTATGCAATATGTAACTATATTAAATTCTATTGAGAATCAAAATTAGAAAACCTGCAAGAATAAACAGTATTCAAAATGGAATCAAATAGCAAATTCAAAACAGAAATTTAAAAGAGAAAAGAGAGGGAAAGGCTTACCTTACCTAGTGGACCTCAGCAGGCCAACGCAGCCCAAACCAGCCCAGCACCATGCCACCTTTGTGCAGAAGCCAGCTTGGCCCGGCCCAACATACCCCTTCGTGGGATAAGAACGAAGAAGACCAACTTCGTCTTCCTCTCACCCGCGCTCGACAGCACGATGCCGTGGCCACCTGCTCCTCGCTGCTGTCGATCTCTCCTTGAGCGGCCGCGTGACGAGGCGCATCGCTAGAGCCTATAAATACCCCTGGATGAATCCTAGTTCTCAATTTCTTCTTTTCCCCTCCAATTTTCTCCTCAGACCGAAACCCTAGCTCGCCGGTCATCTCTTCTCGCCGGCGATTCGAGCACTCCCGAGCCAAGCCGTGGACGCCATCGTCTTCCTCGTCCTCGACTTGCTCAGCTAGCACCAGGAATCGGGCCGGAGCGTCCTGGAGCGTCACCGTCAAGCTCAGCATCTCCGACGCCGGTCACCGTCGTCGCCGCCGATTGCGACCATCCTAGGCCACGCCGTCAAGCTCTCTGTGTTCCCGGTGAGCTACTCGTCTCCACCGGTGCCCCCGGCCAGCTCGATTATGCTTCATATCATCGTCGCACCGTGAGCCTGTGAGCACCGCCGCCTCGCCTCGCCGTCGTTCATACTCCGGCGACCATTAGGTAGCGGCGATAGCATCATTAGCTTCCTTATCGTGTGCTGAGGAGAGCGGTAGCATCCAATCGTCCGGGGAGGGCCTAGGTCTCCGGCGCCGTCGTCAACTGCCTCGCCGGAGGTGAGCTCCCGCGCCATGTTTCGATTTTGACTTGGTCCGCTCCCACGTGGCTGCCACGCTGGACCAGACCCCACCTGTCTGTGAGAGTAGCTAGATCTGAATCGGTGCAAATAGCATTTTCTATTTAATTTAAAAACCAGGAAATATCTGAAACTTTGCAGAAATAGATAAAATTCATTTCAACTCAGAAAAACATGAATAATATATCAAAATGCTCACAAAAATAAACTCTATTCAAATAAAATATAAAACAAAAATGTGTGTCAAAATAAAAATTCACTTATTTTTAACCTTATTAATTATGCCATTTCAATTATTTAAAATACAATTTGAATTCAATAAATTGTTAAGTGTAAAAATTAAATTTTTAACTATTCAGTAACTAAGTAAAATGTTAGGATTAATTTTATTTACCATATTTGCATTAACTTAATTATTAGTGGTAATTCATAAACCCTAATTCACAAATTACCATTTACCATTTTCTTTAAATAGTAATAACTCAAGAAAATATTATAAGCCAATATTATTTTGTTAAATCAAACTTATTTACTTAAGCATCTTTAGTTAACAAGTTAATTATTCTAAAAACTAATAACAATTGTTAAACCCTAGTACTTAATTAAACCTAAACAAGAATTGCCCTAATTATTAATTCTTGTGGAAATTAATAAAATGTTAAACCATTACTAATTTTGATTCAAAGTAATTAGTAACCACAACTATATTGCCAATCATAATTTTAGGAGTTGTACCATAATTTAGAAACCCTAGTTTTAATTTAAGTAAGACATTGATCTCATTATTTCATGGGTTCATCCATAGTAGTTGCAAACCTAAAACCCTAGGGGTTTACTACATGTGATCATTACACTTTAGTAGTAACTCTAAAACCCTAGTTGCTTATCACATGTGATCATGTGAATATCACCTTACCTATAGAACCTTATTATATGACCAACAAATACAAGTCATGATCCACCAACATAGAACCAATTCACATGAGATTGTCATTTCATGTTCCTATTCTTAATTAAAACCTATATGATTCACTAGTATCACCTAGGTATAAACCCTAGCTTGTTACCACATATTAGCACCATTGATCATCAATCCATTATACCACACCATTAGGATCAACCTTAATCATCATAATTTAGTAGAACTATAATTATGAACCCTAGTATCAACCTTGTGTAATAATTCACAACACATGCTCCCATTCCACTCAACCCCTACTTAGTAATTGATAAGCCACTTAGCTTAGAAGCAATTAGAGATTACTTAGTAAGTAGTTGTGAAGCCATAGTAAACCCTAACTCAAAGCAAAACCTTGACCATCAATTTTTGATATGGTACCATAATCAACCTTAGTAATAAACCTGCTAATACTTACTACATATAGACCAATTCTATTTAAGGACCCAACTAGTTCCTATTAGTGAAACCAATTGAATCTAATATTCAACCCTAGAAGCCATAGCACATATGTATAATAGTTCATATTCTTATTTTAACCTGTTCTTCAAAAGTTATTCTTTTGAAGTACAAATGTCAATCAAACCTTAGAAGCCCTATCCTTCTTTGAAATACTAAATGTTTCTTAAACAACATGTTCTTCAAAAGTTATTCTTTTGAAGTATCGTATAAGTAATCATCAACCATGATCTGTAGCACTTAAAATTGACAACTGTCCTTTACATACTATTCCATCACTATTCTTATGTGTATGATTGTTATGATGTCTTACATCACTTGGTTATGATGCTAATATAACCAAACCCTAATAAGAACCTTGTTTGAGAACCATTCTAAAAGTGCAACCAACCTAAAGAAATCTTTACAACTCATATATCCTAAATCATCGAGGTTAGGTTACGCTCGAGACGATTGCATCTCATACTATGCATTATAGCATCATTGCCAGTTCTTTAAACATTGTCCTTACCGGACGATGATGGTATTTCAGAATTTGGAGTTATCACGTATCGAAGCTTTTGCCTGCATAATCTTGCAGTCAAGAAAGGCAAGTTCATCGCTTGCTCATGTCATTTGATTATTTTTATCAAACTATATGCAAAGTACTATACTTATCACTCATGCATTGAAAAGCAAATATTATTTTACAATTATGAATATGACTATGTGGTGGGCAATGGAACCATGGTATGTGTTGATATGGTGGAGGTTCCATTGCAATGGGTTATATCACCCTAGGATTAAATTACCAATGCCGTCCAATGATTCTAGCGCCGTACAAACCGCGTTGACCATGAGATCTATAATGGCTCTGGGGAAGCCAGCCGTATCTTTTCCCTTCTGCACGCCAACGGATTGGTAGAGCCGGCGGGGTGTTGGAGGCACCGCCGTAGGTTGGGATGGCCTTTTAAATCCCCATCCATTAGTGATGATGGCTCTACGATCTATGAAGGATTGTCCAAAGTACACCATGAGTAAAGCCGTATTATCGGGGGAAGTCTACTCGGAGGTGTGCGGGTGGACAAAAGGGTGGGTTTGCGATCGCGGAGAAGGCGGTGT
>NC_061512.1:40956530-40980641 GCF_022539505.1 Lolium rigidum
TCAACTTCATGTTGGTTTTTAGGCCTTATCTAGGGTCGGTTTATGATCACCGTGCGTGGCCGCCATGCTCAATCACGCGTAGGATGTTCCGATTATGTGGTGAAAACCCTAAATCGTCGTAGGTCGTTTTAGCTTTATATTGATCAAGCATGACCACCATTGATCGTATACCTCATACGAATCATGGGTGGATCGGCTCCTTGAGCCGATTCACAGGACAACCTGGAGAGCCGATCGAGGCTCGTATTTAATGTTTACGTGTATGCCATGCGGGAAACTAAGCGAAGCAAATCCATCACCTTCCTGACCAGGTATAGGTCAGGTGGCAAGCCCTTGCACCAGCATCGGACGTGCGTGCCGAGTCTTTGCGGGCCGTCGCTCGAGGGACCAGGGCCAGCCGCAGTCCTGGGAGCCGGCTCTACTGTGTTGCCCGTCGCTGCTCGCCGGTGGGTTTCTGACCGCAACAGCTTCATCACCATATGTGGATTTAGTGTGCACCCTCGGTTGATGATTGTTGATGCGGTGGACCTGGTGTAGTTCACCGCTAGAGGTATTTTGTGGTCCCGGATTGCAGTTGTGACAGCAACAACTAAGCGGCAGCAGTGGAGGAAGCCATGGTTGTAGCAGCAGTGGCGGTGAACAAGGAATAAGACAACAATTTTCGGTAGACATATAAGCAGAGTCTTCTCTGCGGTAGTGTCCTACGTATAGAAGCGGTGGTATTCAAGTTGTTTATACAAATTAGATATGACTTAATTATTTATTAATAATTATTGATAATTTGTTATAGATCATCATTTCCTCAGTTATGAAGAGGTATCGAACGATCTCAACCATTGTTGTGTTTAAGTTTGGAAAGAGGGGGTGCATTGAAGCAGAAGTGACTTTTTATTGCAATGCTGCATGTGAAACTTAGACCTGGTCTATCTCCATCCATCCATCGATACACAAAAAAAAACAGTTGGTCCGGTGAACAACATCAAAACGAAGTCTCTAAGTCTGGCTCAAGTGATCTTAAACCAAAAGTATTGTTCCAAAGGACTCGATAAACCTAGATCTCACGGGAAAAAGCAATAATATTACAATTCGACAATCCGGATCGAATGTATCACTTGAAAAATAAGCCTTACATTAAACTTGAAACTTAAACATGAAATATGCTACATATATGGATGAAATTTGAGACCATTGTCACATGGAAGCCCTTCCAGCCGTGTACAGTGCTGGTAAGGAACTTCCTTTATTTTCAATGACACATTACAAGGACACTATCACACTGTCTCTTAGTAATTAAACATAGGTTCGTCTTTAAGACTGGTGGCTGATGGGCTTATCCTTGATAGAGATAGAAGTCATCCTTATCACAAATTTACAGGCTGTCTTATTGGTACTCGAGAGAAGTTTAAATAGCGAAGCCATGCCTTGAAACCTAACCTTTGGAGAAGCATTACCTCGCCGACAGCCACCATGAAGATGAACCAAGCAACATCGAGAAATAGGAAAAGGGCTACGATAGAACACGAAATATAAGTTGTTACTGGAGCAGCCGGTGCCATCACCACGTAGAGTCCAAGCATAAATGCAGCAGCCAGGGACTTGGCCGAGATGTAGACAAAGACGATGGAAATGACAAAGGCGCTCATTCGCGTGCGTATGTCCACTGCAGGCACCCCAGCGAACATGACGTTCATGGTTGCAAGACCGGAGCAAACTAATGCCAGTGTGTTGAAGACGATGAACGCTTTGAAGACTGGTTCTTCAGCAAGCACAGCTATACCAGCTGTATTAGGCTTACCCTTCAGGTCTTCTGTTCGGAAACCACCAGGTAAGGTGAATGCTGGAGCAAAAGCTACTGTCACAATAAGCACTGACCCAATGCCAATAATCTGCGAGGAATCTGTGATCTTCTTTTCTTCTTCTTTTTCATTTATTTGCTGGACATGTCTATTGAGGAACAAATCGCACCGGCCGTAAGTACCAGTTTTAGCTCCAGCACCTTTAAGTAGTACATATATCCTATTTCGTGGGTGCTGCAAACAAGGTCATTGAACAAGGTTAACTAGTTTCTCATGACTACCTTGAAGAATGTTAACTAGCTAGTACGTATTTTTGTAATATCTTGACAAAGAACTATTGATTTAAAAAACACGATGGAAGAATAATTTGATGAAATACCAGCACGTAATTAAGCCCTTGGGGTACCATCTTCCATGCAATATCCATTGGTGTCTGCCCTAGGTTATTTACTAAATCCAGTTGAACTTTCGGGTTGCGAATTAGAAGATAGAAACTCCACTGGTTCCCAACCGTGGCAGCAAGATGTAGTGGAGTGTTCCCATCATTGTCTTGCACATTAAGGATTGAGGGAAACAACTTGTGACTGTGCCAACCTCCGAACATACTTGGGCGCTGGTTCTTGATCGCAACATGTAGGAAGGTTTGGCCTTGAGTGTCACGTAGTTCTGCACATGTAGGTGCCTTTTTCAGCAAGATGCGAATTGTGGACCATGAATTTCGCATCGCTGCCACATGTATAGGGAACAACCCAAGGTTGTCGCCTTGAAATGCTGATGATTCATCGCGCTCTAGTAATAGTTTGATCACGGCCTTGCACCGACTCCCCCATGATATGGCAATGTGAAGAGGCGTACTTCCAGTGCATTGGTCCACTTGTTTGGTGAGGACATTGTTCCAGTCCAGTAACTTCTTTGTCATCGCTGCAATTTCAGATGTTTATTTTAATTATCAGACAACTATATATGATGAAAAATTGTGTAAGTTGTAAATCGTGCAAGTAAGGTTTCTTCATTAACTTACTGAAAATCAATGTCAACCAAACATAAACAATGTTTTTTGGCTTATAAAATTAGCATGAGAGTGTGTGTTAATGGTAACTTGAATCTTGGAAAGAGTGAATTGGCAATTGTCAAGGACTTATGGTATGATTATGTTGTTTGTGAATGAATAAAATGGAAATATGTGTGATGCTTTTGTTTCAATAGTGGTGCATGCTTGTGTATTTGTTTTTCTTCTGCTTGTTTCAGAAGTATTGTCTAACATTTCCTAAGGCTACCCAAGACACAAAAAACCTATAGGAATGCAAAATTGCACCACGAGCCCTAAACTAACAATCATTTATAACACCTGCTAATTGCAGATGGCTATAAGGTAATAAAAGTTGTCAATGTTATTACAGGTGGTTCAAGTGCTCTATTAATGATTATTCATAGTTGGGAACATCAATAATAAGACTATTGCAGGATCTGCAACTTCGATATCTTGGACACTCAGTAAAGACACACTCATCAACTTATTTTCCACCCGGCAAAGGCATGTTTCCGGGTTTTTTTTTTTCTTTCGGACACTTGACAAAGATGCCTTTGTCTTCTGTATATCCATTAATCTCGGAAAGGTTCTGAGCCTGGCCAGACGTTCCTTTTGAAAAAAAAAATAGCCGGATGGCCCTCGCTAGTGCCAGGGTGTCGTCTTAAATTTGTTGGATGTGAGAAATAAATTTATAGTTTCATGAAAATAATATGGTTAGCAGACATCCTATATCACATGGGTGAAGAACATGTTTAATCATGATTATTATTTTAATCCGATCTTTATTATGGAATTTCCATATATATATATATACATATATATCGGAAGCTCAATTGGGGCACCATGGTGCCCAGGCACCATACATCATGACCGTACAATTACATCGTGGGTGCCAGGTTGCATCATAGGTGTATAAAGGACAGAAAAACACTTTCTAAATATCAACAGGAGAGAGAATGCACTTTCCAATTATCAGAAACAGAGACAAATCACTTCCCAGTTTGTTGTGCAGGTTTCCTTTTATGATTAATGGTGCCCAGGCACCATGGTGCACCAATTAGTTTACCCATATATATCACCATAAATTTAATATGTACATGACACTAAATGAGTAAAACTGATTAATTAAAGTTCTAAGCGCAAGAAACATGATAGTTCTTATGTGGTGTTAGATTGGTATATATATCAGGCTAATATTAAGTTAGTATGTCGTTGGTAGTAGATGTGCAAATACAAAATAATGTCACGGCCCAAACAAAAATTAGAGCTCATTCAAGCAATGGTTTGATGGTTTGAGCTAATATTATGAACACTATATCAAAGTTTTCTTATAGAAGTGAAACAAAACAAATCTTCATCAAAAAATAGTTGAACTAAACATTATAATAGTTTCATCACATTTGTGCATGCCATAGTGGTCTATCTGTTTCATTTTTATTAGATATATGCGGCATTCTTCCTTGGCCCTTATGTTCTGAAATATGTGACATACATATATGAATATTCTCCGCAATAGACCTTTGAAATATATGCTGCTAAAGTTTAACCGAAGTTTGAAAATATTTTAGAATTGAATGTAAATTTTGTTTTTATTTATCCATTGTTAATATATATACAATATTTTGCAATCAATGTTAGGACTATTATTTTCACTTTGTTTTGGATTTTTGGCTTTGATGTATCATGTAATAGGACGTGGCTTAGATGGCATAGTTCCAACCTCCTAATCAATATTCAATTTCATTGTTCAATGACATGTGCTCTTAAGTTAACTTCATTACATAATAATGAAAAACATATAAAATACTCCAAATATATGTAGTATATCTAATCATATAAAGCAAACAATGTTGTTTATAATTTTGTCTAGAAGCTAGAACAATATGCATTCTAGTCCCTCTGAGTTAAAAATTATTTACACGATCTATGATATGGATATAAATATGAAATATATCAACGAATTCACCTAACATCACTAACTCTTAATATATGAACAACCCGACATACATCGTCCAATCCTTTGGTAATGTAGGTTTGTATATTTGTTTTGCATATATGTACAAGTGGAAACATATTTCTAAGAGAATGAAAAAATATGCACTAAAATAGTCACTTGTTTAGGTTCAACACTTTAATTTCATCAAGCAACACAACTAGCATATTCACCCATTTATGCCCATAGAGGCAACTGTCCGCTCGTTTAATCTGTTTAAGATAAATGTAAATCCTTTTTCGGCCAGTTTGTGCATGAAGTTTGACACGTTAGATTTTGATAAGTGTATCTATGGATAGGAATGACATAAGTACTCCAACTCACAATTAGGATCCCCCAAAGAATGTTCAGATGATGTTTACATGCATAATTTGCTTCTGATGTAATGCATTATGTTGTACTTACGAAACATACATATTTAATTTCAAGAAAGAGTTACTGAATGCAGTTTCAAACTTTCAATGTAGATCTGTTACTTTGAAGATCTGCCGGTTGTGATCAGTCCCGTGAAAATTATTGTTGTTGCCCTAGAATTATTAAGAGATAATATTTCTAGTATGCTAATGAATAAAGGTCTATAAGACTGAAAATTGGATGCTTATGTTTTTCTTGTGATAATTTCTAGCATATTCATAATATTTTCAGCTATACATTATGATATATTAGTTGTGATACTTGTGGATATATTTAAATTTGGGTCAAAGATAATCCGCCAGATTAGTAGTAGTTGGATCCATTATTTTTTGTAGAACTTTCTACTATATCTCTCCTTTACAATCTTATTTTGATTGTAACATGCAGATTATTATAGATCAAGTCAATATTTTCTAGTTGACAATATACATCCGTGTGATCCTGATATTTTAGGAGTAGTCGATGTGTCGAATTTAACATGTGCATCAGTTTCTAAAACTAAACATAATCGATAATCAACTGTTTTGTGGTTTTTGTAATTAAAATTATCGAATTTGTGAAGAATCTATATGCTAGTGTTAATGATCTTTGGGCAGAATGATTTATTAAAAGGACTTTAAGGAATATCTATAAGCTAAGGTTATTAAATATTTGTATCTACTTTTATGTCCTGTACTAAAAAAGATATCTTGTGATTATTGTGCATAGTCAAGATCACGTGTGCAGATCGGTGTGACTACATTCCCAAATCAGTTTGTACAAGCAATCTTCAAACGTGAAAGTACCAACTACACCGAGCACACGCAATTTTATTTTTAAAGGATTCGGCCATGCCTATGGATAGATATAGCCTAATTGTTTTCACGTCCATGTAAGTCATGTAAAAAAAAACCTTAGCTAGCTGGCTCTGCTCTTTCCACGGAGCATGAAATATATTTTCATTTAAAGATTTGACTATTTGCATGTTGTTATAGGCTTTGGGTCGATTCAATCACGTATTGGACAATGTGTAACATTGTAATAATTGGAACATGTGTCCAAAATTTATTACGCTTGTGATTTAAAATCTTATCCATGAATTTCTAATCTAACTGTCAATATCATAATTTAGATTATGTGGCTTAATCTGATGACTTTATTAGACATCCATATATTGCTTTTAGTATATACTAGGAAACGTACCCGTGCGTTGCTACGGATTGATTGAAAAATCGTGCAGTTTTTTTTTGTTTCTCCAACTTAAATATAGTTCTCTTTTAATGCTAAATTTTCTGATTAGTATGGTCCAAACTTTTGGATGAAAGAGCCTCGGCACGCCCCAAAATTCGCCGCAAAATGTCCCGCCTAACCTAGCCTTACCAAAACGATACAACACAACTATTAACATGCACACATTATAATAATTCATATACAAACTAAAATTAGAAAAAAAATCCTTAATAATTTGTATCCCCGACATTTTTATGAATCGGAGTGAGTAGTAAGCTTTAGTCTAATGTATTAGTTTTAATATTTCATTTTAATTTTCATCGATCTAATTTTTTATAATTATTTATCAATTTGTTTATATTTATTATACTCCTTATCATGCTTTTCTCATAGTTTTTGCCGAATCTGGGATTTTGCTCTCTGTAAATATGTGATGTACTACTTTTATTTGTGACGTGTAAATATTTGTGATGCTTGAATTAGAAGAAAAATATAGTCAGTCTCGTTTTCATTCATTTACAGATTCTATTGATTGAATTTGTGAATCATAGAATTTATTGACTTATCCTCGCTTCTTTTTTATTTAATACTACTCCGTCCTTCCTAAAATTGAGATATATCTAGATGCTATTTAGTGTCTTGACAAATATAAGACATTCTTCGCGGGACGGAAAGAGTACTATATATCTCAGTTGTAGTCCACATAGTTTTTATATTCTCTATTTGGAGAAAGAGAACAACAATGCTAGTTAATATTTGGGTGTCGATTCAATTAAAGATCAAGAAATATACACATTACCCAACCAGCGATATGACGAATTACATGTCTTGCAAAAACACCAGAACATCCAATTCAGAGTTTCAGACTGCAGCATGCAGTGTGTTTACATCAGAACATTCAGACTTCATATAAAAACAACAACTCATAGATTGAGTATAGATGCAATTGCCGAGACAGTACCTATTTTTTCCATGCACAAACATGTCCTCTCGAAGCACAAACAAAACACTATCTCGTTAGGATGCCCAAGCACAACCGTTTGTTCATATCATAGCCGAGAAACACACCATTGGCTGTAGTATATCGAATAAAAAGTTTGTGCGAAGAAGGCTAGGCTGCAGTCCTCGCTGCCCAAGGTCGTTGAGCTCTGATAGCCCGATGCTCTTCGGGCCATGGAGGCATGAAGCTCCAGCGCCGGACGGCCATGGAGTGTGGCGCCTGGGATCCACCCGAGCCGTTCATCATCGATCTCCCCAATTCCACGACATGTCATACGCGCCCCGCCGCAAATCATGAAGTGGAAAAGGGGAATCAGGGCAGAATTAGTAAGAAAAATAGGCATCGTTGTCCTTCTTCCCTCCACCGTTCCATTCTTTTCAATCACCGCATCCCCAGAAAAGCACCTCCTGTCCCGGGATCTACTTCCCAAAGATCCAAAGCCCCACCGCTGCATCTAGGAGCCCAGGAATCCATAGTCAAAATCCAAAGAGAACATGAGAGGATATTCATGAATCCAGGAAGAAACCTCGGTCGTGCCGCACCTCCTGCACCCACAGCCGGAGAATTCGTTGTTCTCCGACGAGGAGAGCCAGCCCCAGCAGCCCCTAACGCCCTTGCTCTTCAAATTTCTCAGCGGTCGCACCAATCTCCACGGATCCCGCACCGCGCCTGCCGTGGCCTCGCTCAGCGCCGGTTCTCACGCTGGCCTGCGCGGCCGAGGATCAAACTGCCCTCTGGCGCAATGTCGTGGCGGCGGCCGACCCTGATTGGTGCCGGCAGTGGAGGCCATGCGCATCGAGCATGGTGTAGACGTCATAGAGGCGAGCAAGCGCGAGGATCTTTAAGTAGCAGTCGAGGTAGAATTCGTTGAGGTAGAATATAGATCGGCTCGCGCTGCTGCGAATCACGGCCGTACCGTGCGGCGGCGTGGGGTGGAACCCTAGACTCGCAATCATGGGCTCGGAAGAAAGAGGCACGGCCTCCTTTCGTCTCTGGATTGACCGTTCTTATTGACTTGGCGGTGGTAGTAGTGCAATACTTTGCAAAATCCAGGGGTAAAATCGGAAGAAAAAACGCACGAGGAGCGCCGGCGGCGCGGTGCGAGCGGTAGCTCTGTTTGTGTTTCTTTCGTTTTGTCCAAAACGAACCGGTACATGGCATTTTACCGTATTATGCGTTTTGGTGGGAGGGCAAAACGGTCCCAAAAAAGCGTTGACGAAACTTTTTGGCAGAAACCTTAGCTCCTTTATTATTAGGTATAGAATAGATAGAATAGATAATAGACAATAGGTATAGGTGTAGAAGGGATAGATTGATTTATAATGGCCAAAAATCCGGTAACACGGCAATCAACTCTAAGGAAACTGCAGTGAAGTAATCATAAAACTATGAGATGGACAAAAATACTGCAGCGACTTAAAATCATAAAACAGTAGTACTTACCTTTGCCCCTAAGCACCCCAATGTGCAAGGCGTTTTGTCCATCAGGTCCAGAGTAGGACAGGTCCGAGTTCTTTGAATGCAGCAAGTCCGCAATCTCATCAAGGCCCAGTGAGACGGCTAGGTACAAGGGCGAGGTGGCGTTTTCACGCGGGATGCAGGCCAATTCTGCGTCCTCCTCCATTAACTTGTTAACCATTTTCTTCATGCTTTTCTTGTCACCCAATCGGAGGGCGTCGTGAAGGGCCGTCTCGCCTTGCTTGTTCGTCTTTCTCAGCACCTCGTTCACCCTCGCGTCACCACCACCACCGGGCTCAGCTCTCGCCAGACTGATGAGATGAGAGAGCATCTCGATCCCACCAGCTCTGGCAGCGTAGTGGAATGGCGTGTCGCCATTGCGGTTGCCGGCGTCCAGGAGGTGCTTGGCCTTGGCGTGGATCATGGTTGCGCACGTCAAGCGACCGTGACCAACGGCGCTACTGGCCGCCACCACATGGAGGATCGAGTCCAGCTCAAGGGTCTCCACCCTGTCAACGGCGATGTCCACCCGCTCAATGTCGACGACGACTTCAGGCGCGAACACCACCGGCCTGGTAGCTGCGTCGTCATTGCGCAGAATGGCACGCAGTTTCGCCCAGTCGCCGGCCCGAGCTGCCATCAGCAGCTCGGGGTGGTGCTGGTGCTGGTGCAGCTGCACCTCTAGATTTGCCTCCTCGCGCGACTCGGCAGGTTGCATTTTGTTCTCCAACTATGTCTGTGTACAAATTATCGACTAATTGATAGCACAGGCGCGCTGCGGTTCTCCGTGTACGCATGTGTATATATAGCTAGCGGCAGCCTCGAAGGGCCTGCATACTAAAAAGATTCGCCTCGCCAAGTAGCTATACGTGCGCTGTTGGTTTGGCATCAATCCTTTGCCATGTCGTTCCCGTTCACTTCTCATTTGGCTCCATTCCTGTACCTTTTGGATGGGAATTAATTCTTTGTCATATCTTTGCCCTTCGCTTCTTTTTTTTTGAAACACTTTTTCTTTACTCCCTTTTAAGATGAAACCCATTAAGTTCCGCAAAACTGTATTGTTTTTAATATCACTAGCAAATGTACATGTGCAAAGTACATTTTGTCGAGTTTACATAAAACATGTCTCCCAAAATATAATGGCAGACTTGAAACTCCCCTTTGTATGTTGATCTAAAAAAAAACTCCCCTTTGTATTTTCCCCTAAATGTTGACTTAGCAACATCTTAGTACTCCCTCCGTTCCATTGAATAAAGCATATATTTTTCAAAAAAGCCTAACCAAATAAAGTTTGACCAAACCTTAAAAAATATATATCAGCAAATATGATATACTATAGATATCATATGAAAATATATTTCATGATGTATCTAGTGATAATGATTTTGTATTTTGCATGTTAATATTTTTATATAAAAACTTAGTCAAACTATACATGGATTAACTTGAAAAAAAGTCTTATTAATTGGAACGAATGCAGTACTATTAAATAATGGCAAGGACAATATTTTATGCAAGTAAATCTTATGCAGAGGAATATAAGATCAATAAGATAGAAGCAAGACAAAGGACTCTGAAATATGCCCTGTGATTTCTCATGATTGGAAAAGATCAATTAGTATGGTGTTATAGCGGGTCTTATATATGATTAAGTCCTATTTTTGTTATACTCAACTTAATTCTAGTGTCTTTATATTCGATCAAATAGCCATCATGCGGTTTTGTGCCGAACCTATCCAAACACGTACTTCTTATATTGGCATACATAATACTCCCTCCGTCCAATAATACTTAATACAACTATTTATGAGTTAGCAAGTTGTAATAACATGTTATATTATGAACTGTTGGATTATCAAATATTATGACAATATTATAAATTCACTTAGACTGCTCCTTCCATATCCGTTTATTGGTCTAAGTAAGAGATGCTCTGCGATCAAGTCAAGGACTGGTAGGTGAAAAAATAGCTCTAGTAGCTCTAAATTTCTCATGTTCTCTCATTAGTTGTGCTGATTAATTAGGGAACTGAAAGACATTGCAAGCGCATGCATAGGCCACTGATTTAAAACTGAGAAGGAGGCCACTGATTTCCAAAAACTAATTCACATATGAACTATTAAATTGTGCCTAATTCTCGAAAGAAAATCTAAAACCATTAGGAATCCAATAAATTGATATGGAGGGAGTAACAATAATCCATTTTTGCGGTCATCTTACTAATTTTTAATAGAAAACATGATTTATGTACGGATCACGGTGATATTAAGGATGGTTCTGGGATATTAAATGGATGGATACATATGCAATATTAGGCCGGTGTGTCGTCTCTTGTGGCCGTTTCTTGTTGCATGTTGTGCTTCTACATACGGCCTCCACAATGCATTGTATGTTAAGTGTAGTATCTAGCTGAGGTTGCATTCAATTAGCTTTGGATCAACAGTACTATATAAACGTTGTGGCCTATTTGTGGCAAACTAAAAACAGGCAACTCTTGACCACATCAGCCACAACAGATCGAAGAAATAAACAACTTGCCTTGAAACACAAGCTAAGAGCCCTATACTAGCTTACATATAACATCATTCTCTTTACTCCATAACTACCCTGCCATGTCAGCCAGCTACCTATGAATTCATGCTTACAAACGTGTGTTGGAGAAGGCATTAGAGCAATTTCAATAGTATAGCCAACTACTGGCTATAACAAGATGACATGTTATTTGTAGTCACCATATAACTAACATGTACAATAGTTGGCTATAAAAATAAAGTACTTAATTTACTAACATATGGCCCGCCTCTCACTCTCACAAAATACGGAGCACGGGGTGCAAGAGCTGGCTATTGTATAGTAGCTCACCTCCCTTCTCTCTCCTCCAACTCATCTAAAATGTATTATTTAATATCTTATAGTCAGTTGACTGGACTCTTTTATAGCTAGGCATGGCGGGTAGTGTCACTGCCAAGTTCATCGGCGTCATTATACGGCATTATCATCAGTTTTGGTAACCATGCATTTTTTGTTGTTCTATGATCATATGAAATATCATCTTTGCATCTATAGCACACAAAAGTGAGTCTAATTTTTTTTTCACGCGATCGATGAGATTCTACTGCAAGGATTATTCCGCTTTCTGTTTGAGCATATTTCGTGGTATTTCACTAGCTGTTCACATGAAATTTGCTCATTGCATAGCTACAAGACGAGGTGGTTACGTAGACGAGGCCTGTAAAAGGTGGGTCTCCAATCAGAGACAGTTTTGTCCATAGGGCATGTCCCGGATAGGTACCAATCTGAGACGGCCTTATCTTCCACTATCTCAGATTGGTTGAACACCAATAGATAGGTAGGTAGCTGTCCAAGACGACATGCAACCGCCTCGGAGATATAACCTTTCCTGGACGGTTGGCCAAAAAACTGCCTCTGATGATGTGATCGAATTGCCTTCTCGAAGTAACCTTTCCTTTCCACGGACGATCATCAGTGATAAAGAGTTAACCTTGTTACGATAGATTTGGATTTCTGGGAAGAAAGTCCACTTTTGGTCCTTGAATTCTAGTGAAAGTTCACTTTTAGTCCTAGAACTTCTATCTGGTTTAAAATGAACCTTGAACTCTCAGAATCATTCACTTTTAGTCCTTACCCTGATCGAGCTCGGCAAATATCTGCCATAGGTGCCCAAAAACTCAAGGTAACGATGCAAGGGTAGAGAGACGGGCGATGTTGATAAGCAAACAAGAAGACCTTTGTGGCGCAACACTTCATGTGAATTAGAAGGGAGAGAAATCAAGCGAGAGACTGATTCAGGGACCCAAAGGTTTCGTTGTTTTTTGCATTGTGACGTTTGGTTTAACATCTCAGCTAGTTTGGGCTTGATCTGGTTGTAAACCAATTTGGTTGGTTCCCTTTTTTTTTTTTCTTTCGACGCTAGTAATTTGCTCAACTCAACTACAAAGGGATGAAAAATGAACTATGATGAGAGTTTAAGGTTCATTCTAGACTAAAAATAAATTTTGGGACTGAAAGTGAACTTTCCCAAGAGTTCAAGGATGAGATTTGGACTTTTTTCGATTTCTGGCGAATCAACAACCGGACACACTACGGGAACCAGTCAAGGTGCCGACGGCCAGATCCTGTGCCGACGGCAAAATATCGGGGCCGTCGGCACAGGACTCGTTCTGGCCAGGCCAGCAAGTCAGCCGTCGGCACGCAGTAAACCGTCGGCACATGAAGGTCTGTGCTGACGGCAACCGTCGGCACAGTTTCGGCCGTCGGTACAGCCTCTCCGCCGTGTCGGCGAGCTAACAGCGTCAGGCCTGTGCCGACGGCACATATTTTAGCCCTGTGCCGACGGCAAAGCCGTCGGCATAGCTATTTTCCATTTTACCACATTAATCTTCAAAAATTCATAACTAAATCATTATAATTCAGAAAAATACAAATAATATATCAAAATTTTCAGAAAAATAAGTTCTATCTTGGAAAAATATCAAACTTAGAATATTTAAAATATCTCAAAGAACCTTCTCAAAAATGAGCTATCATATCCGATGTTTTATGGCTTTCACACAGAACAACCAATGTTATGGATAGAATCGCGGCATAGTTTGTGATAATGTGCCCATATTGTGCACACATGTGCATCTTGGGATGTATTACGATGTTGCAGGAGGAAGTTTTCCATTTCATCGCACGAAAAAACTATTTTCCATTTTTGAGGTGTCGAAAACAGGGTGTTTTGTGAAGCAACCACCAAATTAAAGTTTCACATTGGTACCAACACATTTTTCAAAAATACTAGACCACATAAGATGGACAATTTATTAACCGGTGTATCTGGAACCTTTCCGTCCACCCCTCATGAAAAAGACAAATTCCTGCCCTATCGGTAGGAGGCCGACCAGATTTGAACTACAGGTACATGATGTAATGCTCAAGATTTTTTGTAAAAATCATTTTTAGATTCACAACATGCTATTTCATCGGAGATCTAGTGCAAGTTTGGCGAGCCTCAGCCCCGGGCAAAGGATCTTCATGCCCGCCGTTTAGAATATAGTTTGAAACCGGCATAAAAAATTCAAAAACGATCCAAACAATGTGAAACCTTCGCGTGGTGTCATATTATGTGTCATAGTTGCAAGGAAAAATATTAAAGTTGGAAAATTGCGAACATCACAAAAAATCCTTCACAAAATGAGCTATCATGTTCGAGGTTTCATGACATTTAGGTCAAATGATCAATGTTATGGATATAATCGTGGCATAGTTTGTGATAATGTGCCCATATTGTGCACACATGTGCATATTGGGATGTCTTACGATATTGCAGGAGGAAGTTTTCCATTTCATCGCACGAAAAAACCATTTTCCATTTTTGAGGTGCCGAAAACGGGGTGTTTTGTGAAGCAACCACCAAATTAAAGATTCACATTGGTACCAACACATTTTTCAAAAATATTAGACCAACTAAGATGGACAATTTCTCAATCGGTGTATCTGGAACCTTTCCATCCACCCCTCATGAAAAAGACCAATCCCTGCCGAATCGGCAGGAGGCCGACCAGATTTGAACTACAGGTACATGATATATTGCTCAAGATTTTTTGTACAAATTATTTTTAGATTCACAACATGCTATTTCATCAGAGATCCAGTGCAAGTTTAGCGAGCCTCAGCCTCGGGCAAAGGATCTTCATGCCCGCCATTTTGAATATAGTTTGAAACGGGCATAAAAAATTCAAAAATGATCAAAACAATGTGAAACCTTCGCGTGCTGTCATATTATATGTCATAGTTGCAAGGAAAAATATTAAAGTTGGAAAATTGCAAACATCACAAAAAATCCTTCACAAAATGAGCTATCATGTTCGAGATTTCATGACATTTAGGTCAAAGGACCAATGTTATGGATAGAATCGCGGCATAGTTTGTGATAATGTACCTATATTATGCACACATGTGTATCTTGAGATGTCTTACGATGTTGCAGGAGGAAATTTGCCTTTTCATCGCGCGAAAAAGCCATTTTTCATTTTTGAGGTGCCGAAAACACGATGTTTTGTGAAGCAACCACCAAATTAAAGTTTCACATTGGTACCAACACATTTTTTAAAAATACTAGACCACCTAAGATGAAAAATTTCCCAACCGATGTATCTGAAACTTTTCCGTCCACCCCTCATGAAAAACACAAATTTCTGCAGGAGGCCAGCGAGATTTGAACTACTAGTACATGATCTAATGCTCATGAATTTTTAGAAAATTTATTTTTAGATTCAAAATATGATATATATATGTCATATTTGGATTCCTCTCATTTTTCTAATCGATTTAGACATATTATTTGTCAAATTTTGATTTACAGATTTAAAGATATTAATTAGTCCTTATTAAATAAAAAATAAAAATAAATCATTTTATTGTCCATTTGAATTCAAGATTAATATACTTATTCTTGTAGTTTATGTAGATAATTATTTTAAATTCAAAAAATAATGATGTGCAACATCAAGTAATAAGGGTTAATAGTAATGATATGGTATTATTGTCAACAAGGTGTCATTTCTTTCATGGAATCTAGTCTAAATGGAACCGAGAAGTTAAGCGTGCTAGGGGTGGAGTAGTGTGAGGATGGGTGACTGACCGGGAAGTTTGACCATGAGTGAAATTTGACCTACTATTAAGTGTAGTTAGAGTTAAAATGGTGCATGTGAGAGATTAAAAAATTGGGATAAAAAAAATTGAAATTTTTTTTTGAAAAAATTCGAGCCAGAATTACTAAACGGCGTTATTTCTATGCCGACGGCTTTGCCGTCGTCACAGGATGCTGTGCCGACGGCCAGACTGTGCCGACGGCCAGACTGTGCCGACGACAACTTTGCCTGTGCCGAGGCGTTATTGTGCCGACGGCAAGGTGCCGACGGCTGCCGTCGGCACAAGCCTGTGCCGAAGGCAAGGCAAGCTGTGCCGACGGCCGGCGGCACCTGACTGGTTCCCGTAGTGACAGCCAAACAACTATAATGAATATTATGACCAAGGGCGAATCGTCGAGATTGTATTATATCAAACTAGGGTTACAAGGTATCTCGTGTGATTGAATCTGTTCCCTCTTGGTGGCTCCTTCCAGCCCTTACACTAGTAGAATATGGGGCTTTAGTCCCGGTTTGTAAGGGTCTTTAGTTCTGGTTTTGCCGGGATTGCGCAATCGAGACTGAAGGCCTTCCCCTTTAGTCCTAATTGTAATACAAACCGGGACTAAAAGATCCTTCATGTGGGCTACGGATGCACGTCGGGATGAGGGACATTTAGTCCCGGCTTGTAGCACCAACCGGGACTAAAGGTTATTTCGTCTATCTTTTTATCAGTTTTTTTCTAATTATTTTTCACTCCCTCTTTTTTCTATTTTTTCAGAATTTCTAGTTCAATTATTTGACAAGTTTAGTCTCTAACTACACTTACTTCCGAGTTCCTTCCCGTCCCGCTTGCAAGTGCTTCGCGCGCATGTTATCAATCCTATGAACATGTTGGTCACGATGTCACACTTCTTTATTGTTTGAATTCCAAATAATTCTTTTAATAATCAAAACTAATGGTGTAATAATAATCTCGAAAGACTTTATTCTCGGTTGGTAATACAAATAGGGACTAAAGTCTTTAGTAGACCTTTAGTCCCGGTTGGTAATAGGGTTTCTCCCCGGAGGCGGCCTGCCAGAACCTTTTTAGTTCCGGTTGGTAGATCCAAACGAACCAGGACTAAAGGTTTCTGTGGCCCGCGCCGTTCGAACCGGGACTAATGCGGCCCATTAGTCCCGGTTCTTTCTTGGCTTAATTTGGATTTCTTCGTGGGCTTTCTTCTACTCGTTACTAGGCTTTGTACTAAAGACGGTAATGTTGAGGACCCGGTATGGCATATCCATGTCAAGTATGCTTATGAAATACTCTAAGTTTCTAAGTATACCACGTTTTTAGAGATCAAGCACTTAATTAAACTCCCTTATACTCTCTGTGTCCATTAGCGGAGCTAGACTTCAAATAATGGGTGTACAAGACTGAAAATGGTGAAACATAGTTTTGATTGACAGAGGTTTGCAGTTAATTATACATGTATTATGCAGATATATGACCTTTCTCCCAAAATAATGGGTGTACACTTGTACACCCAAGTACATACCTGGCTCCGCCCATGTCTGTGTCTTAGAGCATCCCCACTCGTCTCCCCGACGAGGCCCCAGAGCAACAGTTTTCCCATCCAAACGGCGTAATTCGGTCCAGTCGCGCCCCCGGTTCCTCGATTTCATCCGGATTTGGGTCTAAATTCATCCGGCGAGCCCACGCCATCCCCGGTCCCCCGAGGCGCGCTCGGCGACTCCGGACGAAAGAATTTGGCGCGAAAGGGGATTGTGGACCCTCGTAGTCGGCGACTGGACCGCCAAATCCTGTCGATTTCCCTCCAATTTGCTTGCATATCCCCATTCTCTCCCGCCGAATTTGTGTAGCCGTCTCCATTCCCCTCCTCCTCCTCTTTCTCGTCCACCACCATGCCGCCGAAGCCGAGGAAGTCGCGGCCGAAGAAGGAGCGGCCGCCGGGTGTGTCCAACGCACAGTGGGCGGCGGACGAGCTCCGGCGACAGGTCGAAACAAGCGCCAGGGCGGAGAGGGAGAAGAAACTCAACGCGAAGAGGGCGGCGTTGGCGGCGGAGGACGAACAAGCGAGGAAGGTCTCCATGACCATGAGCATGGGCCATCCTCGCAGTGGCGGTGGCGCCGCCATGTTCCCCGGCCAGTGGCCGATCCAAGGAACAAGCACTTCCCCGTCGGCTTTCTCCCCTTCGAGCTTCTCGCCGTCGTCGCCTGCCATGTTCCAAGAGGCGACCTACGGCCAACCGTCCAGGTTCACGCCGTCGCCGCCCAATCTCACCGGCGGCAACCTGAACGAGGGCTTCTCGCCGGCCCTGCGACGAGAGCCACTCCCGTTCGGTGCGACGGCGGCGCCGAACGACGAGGTGATGAACGAGATGATCGACTCCGGCTCCGCGGCCGCCGCTGCGAGCCCGGGGTTTGATGGCGCGTGATGCACACGCCCGTTGGGAACCCCAAGAGGAAGGTGTGATGCGCACAGCAGTAAGTTTTCCCTCAGAAATAAACCAAGGTTATCGAACCAGTAGGAGATGAAGGCCACGTGAAGGTTGTTGGTGAAGGAGTGTAGTGCGGCGCAACACCGGGATTCCGGCGCCAACGTGGAACCTGCACAACACAATCAAAATACTTTGCCCCAACTTAACAGTGAGGTTGTCAATTTCACCGGCTTGCTGTAAACAAAGGATTAAACGTATGGTGTGGAAAATGATGTTTGTTTGCGAAGAACAACAGAGAACAGAGTTTGTAGTAGATTGTATTTCAGATGTAAAAGAATGGACCGGGGTACACAGTTCACTAGTGGTGTCTTGATGTCTACGGGAGCTTCTATTCTTGTAGACAGTGTTGGGCCTCCAAGAGCAGAGGTTTGTAGAACAGCAGCAAGTTTCCCTTAAGTGGATCACCCAAGGTTTATCGATCTCAGGGAGGAAGAGGTCAAAGATATCCCTCTCATGCAACCACTGCAACCACAAAGCAAGAAGTCTCTTGTGTCCCCAACACACCTAATAGGTGCACTAGTTCGGCGAAGAGATAGTGAAATACGGGTGGTATGAATAAATGCGAGCGGTAGCAACGGCACCGGAAAAGTGCTTTGCTGTCCGGGACTGGTGTGTGGTTGATGGTGGTAATATTGCGGGAAGTATAGATGCGGTAAAACAATAAACAAACAGCGATAGCGATATTTAGGAACAAGGCCTAGGGATCATACTTTCACTAGTGGACACTCTCAACATTGATCACATAACGGAATAAATAGATAGATGCTAGACTCTACACCCTCTTGTTGGATGATGAACACCACTAAGCTGTGTAGGATTACACGAACCCTCAATGCCGGAGTTAACAAGCTCCACAATATTCAATGTTCATATTTAAATAACCTTAGAGTGCATAACGAGATCAACATAACCAAACCAAGTACTAACATAGCATGCACACTCGTCACCTTCACACTACGAAAGGAGGAATAGATCACATCAATACTATCATAGCAATAGTTAACTTCATAATCTACAAGAGATCACAATCATAGCCTACGCTAAGTACTACACGATGCACACACTTGTCACCATTACACCGTGCGGGAGGAATAAACTACTTTAATAACATCACTAGAGTAGCACACGGATATATTGTGATACAAAACACATTGCAATCATAAAGAGATATAAATAAGCACTTCATTATGCCATTCATAACGGTGAATAAGTATTCACGTGAAATATAGCCTAAGAGACCCACACGGTGCACACACTTGTCACCTTTACACACGTGGGACAAGGAGTCTCCGGAGATCACATAAGTAAAACCCACTTGACTAGCATAATGACATCTAGATTACAAGCATCATCATATGAATCTCAATCGTGTAAGGCAGCTCATAAGATTATTGTATTGAAGTACATAGGAGAGAGATGAACCACATAGCTACCAGTACAGCCCTTAGCCTCGATGGAGAACTACTCCCTCCTCATGGGAGACAGCAGCGTTGATGAAGATGGCGGTGGTGTCGATGGAGAAGCCTTCCGGGGCACTTCCCCGTCCCGGCGGCGTGCCGAAATAGAGACTCCTGTCCCCCAGATCTTGGCTTCGCGATGGCGGCGGCTGCGGAAGGTTTTCTCTGGTTTCGTCGAACGTGATAGGGTTTTCGCGACGGAGGCTTTAAGTAGGCGGAAGGGCAAGGTCGAGAAGGGTGCAGGGCCACCGGACACTAGGGCGAGCGCGCCCCCTCCTGGGCCGCGCCGCCACCATGTGTGGGCCCCCGTGGCCCCTCTGCGGCGGTTCTCGGGTGTTCCGGAAGCTCCCGGGGATTCTAAGATCTTTGGTGTTGATTTCGTCCGATTCGAGAATATTTCCTTACTAGGATTTACGAAACCAAAAACAGTAGAAAACGACAACCGGCCCTTCGGCATCTCGTTAATAGGTTAGTGCCGGAAAATGCATAAATATGACATAAAGTATGCATAAAACATGTAGATATCATCAATAATGTGGCATGGAACATAAGAAATTATCGATATGTCGGAGACGTATCGGCATCCCCAAGCTTAGTTCCTGCTCGTCCCGAGCAGGTAAACGATAACAAAGATAATTTGCTGGAGTGACATGCCATCATAACCTTGATCATACTATTGTAAACACATGTAATGAATGCAGCGATCAAAACAATGGTAATGACATGAGTAAACAAATGAATCATAAAGCAAAGACTTTTCATGAATAGTACTTCAAGACAAGCATCAATAAGTCTTGCATAAGAGTTAACTCATAAAGCTATAAATTCATAGTAAAGGTATTGAAGCAACATAAAGGAAGATTAAGTTTCAGCGGTTGCTTTCAACTTGTAACATGTATATCTCATGGATAATTGTCAACATAGAGTAATATAACAAGTGCAATATGCAAGTATGTAGGAATCAATGCACGAGTTCACACGAGTGTTTGCTTCTTGAGGTGGAGAGAGATAGGTGAGCTGACTCAACATAAAAGGTAAAAGAATGGCCCTTCGCGAGAGGAAGCATTGATTGCTATATTTGTGCTAGAGCTTTGGTTTTGAAAACATAAAGAGAGCATAAAAGTAAAATTTTGAGAGGTGTTTGTTGTTGTCAACGAATGGTAGTGGGCACTCTAACCCCCTTGCCAGACAAACCTTCAAAGAGCGGCTATCATGAAGGACGTTATCTCTACCAGCAAGGTAGATCATCCCTCTTCTCTTTTGTTTACACATGTATTTTAGTTTTATTTATGGATGACACTCGTCCCAACCTTTTGCTTACACAAGCCATGGCTAACCGAATCCTCGGGTGCCTTCCAACATTCACATACCATGAAGGAGTGTCTATTTGCAAAATTAAGTTGCTTACTGATGAATCAGAGCAAAACATGTGAAGAGAATTATTAATGAAGGTTGATTAATTAGGGGCTGGGAACCCCGCGCCAGCTTGATGCGTGTAGTTGACACGTCCGTTGGGAACCCCAAGAGGAAGGTGTGATGCGCACAGCGGCAAGTTTCCCTCAGTTAGAAACCAAGGTTTAATCGAACCAGTAGGAGTCAAGAAGCACGTTGAAGGTTGATGGCGGCGGGATGTAGTGCGGCGCAACACCGGAGATTCCGGCGCCAACGTGGAACCTGCACAACACAACCAAAGTACTTTGCCCCAACGAAACGAGTGAGGTTGTCAATCTCACCGACTTGCTGTAACAAAGGATTAACCGTATTGTGTGGAAGATGATTGTTTGCAGAGAAAACGGTAAAAACAAGTATTGCAGCAGATTTGTATTTCAGTATTAAAAGAATGGACCGGGGTCCACAGTTCACTAGAGGTGTCTCTCCCATAAGATAAAAGCATGTTGGGTGAACAAATTACGATCGGGCAATTGACAAATAGAGAGGGCATAACAATGCACATACATGACATGATAAGTATAGTGAGATTTAATTGGGCATTACGACAAAGTACATAGACCGCCATCCAACCGCATCTATGCCTAAAAAGTCCACCTTCGGGTTATCATCCGAACCCCTCCGGTATTAAGTTGCAAAGCAACAGACAATTGCATTAAGTATGGTGCGTAATGTAATCAACAACTACATCCTCGGACATAGCGCCAATGTTTTATCCCTAGTGGCAACGAGCACAACACAACCTTAGAACTTTACGTCATCTGTCCCGGTGTCAATGCGAGGCATGAACCCACTATCGAGCATAAATACTCCCTCTTGGAGTTAAAAGTAAAAACTTGGCCGAGCCTCTACTAGAAACGGAGAGCATGCAAGATCATAAACAACACATGTGTAATAACTTGATAATTAACATGACATGGTATTCTCTATCCATCGGATCCCGACAAACACAACATATAGAATTACGGATAGATGATCTTGATCATGTTAGGCAGCTCACAAGATCCAACAATGAAGCACAATGAGGAGAAGACAACCATCTAGCTACCGCTATGGACCCATAGTCCAGGGGTGAACTACTCACTCATCACTCCGGAGAGCGACCATGGCGGTGTAGAGTCCTCCGGGAGATGAATCCCCTCTCCGGCGGGGTGCCGGAGGAGATCTCCGGAATCCCCGAGATGGGATCGGCGGCGGCGGCGTCTCGGTAAGGTTTTCCGTATCGTGGTTTTTTCGCATCGGGGGTTTCGTGACGGAGGCTTTAAGTAGGTGGAAGGGCGAGTCGGGGGCCGGGCGAGGGGGCCACACCATAGGGCGGCGCGGGCCCCCCGGGCCGCGCCGCCACGTGGTGTCGCCACCTCGTGGCCCCACTTCGTGTGTTCTTCGGTCTTCCGGAAGCTCCGTGGAAAAATAGGCCCCCGGGTCTTCGTTTCGTCCAATTCCGAGAATATTTCGTTACTAGGATTTACGAAACCAAAAACAGCAGAAAACGAGAGCGGCACTTCGGCATCTTGTTAATAGGTTAGTTCCAGAAAATGCACGAATATGACATAAAGTGTGCATAAAACATGTAGGTATCATCAATAATATGGCATAGAACATAAGAAATTATCGATACGTCGGAGACGTATCACAGCTCTTTTTGCAAAATTATTGGATAAGCGGATGAAGCCACTAGTCCATTGGTGAAAGTTGCCCAACAAGAATGAAAGATAAACACCACATACTTCCTCATGAGCTATAAAACATTGACACAAATCGGAGGTGATAAATTTTGAATTATTTAAAGGTAGCACTCAAGCAATTTACTTTGGAATGGCGGAGAAATACCATGTAGTAGGTAGGTATGGTGGACACAAATGGCATAGTGGTTGGCTCAAGGATTTTGGATGCATGAGAAGTATTCCCTCTCGATACAAGGTTTAGGCTAGCAAGGTTATTTGAAACAAACACAAGGATGAACCGGTGCAGCAAAACTCACATAAAAGACATATTGTAAACATTATAAGACTCTACACCGTCTTCCTTGTTGTTCAAAACTCAATACTAGAAATTATCTAGACTTTAGAGAGACCAATTATGCAAACCAAATTTTAGCAAGCTCTATGTATTTCTTCATTAATAGGTGCAAAGTATATGATGCAAGAGCTTAAACATGAGCACAACAATTGCCAAGTATCACATTATCCAAGACATTTTACCAATTACTACATGTAGCATTTTCCATTTCCAACCATATAACAATGAACGAAGCGGTTTCAACCTTCACCATGAACATTAAAAGCTAAGAACACATGTGTTCATATGAACCAGCGGAGCGTGTCTCTCTCCCACACAAGCATTTATTCAAACAAAAACAAAAACAAAAACAAACAGACGCTTCAAGTAAAGTACATAAGATGTGACCGAATAAAAATATAGTTTCAAGAGAAGAAACACGATAAGTTGTCGATGAAGAAGGGGATGCCTTGGGCATCCCCAAGCTTAGACGCTTGAGTCTTCTTAAAATATGCGGGGATGAACCACGGGGGCATCCCCAAGCTTAGACTCTTCACTCTTCTTGATCATAGTATATCATCCTCCTCTCTTGACCCTTGAAAACTTCCTCCACACCAAACTCGAAACAAACTCATTAGAGGGTTAGTGCATAATCAAAAACTCACATGTTCAGAGGTGACACAATCATTCTTAACACTTCGGACATTGCATAAAGCTACTGGACATTAATGGAACAAAGAAATTCATCCACCATAGCAAAAGAGGCAATGCGAAATAAAAGGCAGAATCTGTCAAAACAGAACAGTCCGTAAAGATGGATTTTATTGAGGCACCAGACTTGCTCAAATGAAAATGCCCAAATTGAATGAAAGTTGCGTACATATCTGAGGATCACGTACGTAAATTGGCATATTTTCTGAGCTACCTACAGAGAATTAGGCCCAGATTCGTGACAGACAGAAATTTGTTTCTGCGCAGCAATCCAAATCTAGTATGAACCTTACTATCAAAGACTTTACTTGGCACAACAATGCAACAAAACTAAGATAAGGAGAGGTTGCTACAGTAGTAACAACTTCCAAGACTCAAATATAAAACAAAGTTACTGTAACAAAATAAACACATGGGTTATCTCCCAAGAAGTTCTTTCTTTATAGCCATTAAGATGGG
>NC_061512.1:40980741-41049709 GCF_022539505.1 Lolium rigidum
ATTGTTCATTCATAGTTTTAGTAAACAATTGATTTTGCTCATATTGTGATTGCATAAAGCTCTTGGTAGCTCTTTCAATTTCTAGCATCTTTTCCTCATTAGGCAAAACAGATCTACCATAAGAATTACCATAAGGATTACCACTATTAGAAGGATATGGCCTATAGTTGTTACCAGAATTATTCCTATAAGCATTGTTGTTGAAATTATTACTTTTAGTGAAGTTCACATCAACATGCTCTTCTTGAGCAACCAATGAAGCTAAAAGAACATTATTAGGATCAACATTAGATCTACCATTCACAAGCATAGACATAATAACATCGATTTTATCACTCAAGGAGGAGGTTTCTTCAACAGAATTTACCTTCTTACCTTGTGGAGCCCTTTCAGTGTGCCATGCAGAGTAGTTGATCATCATATCATCAAGAAGCTTTGTTGCCGCGCCTAAGGTGATGGACATAAAAGTACCTCTAGCAGCTGAATCCAATAGGTTCCGCGAAGAAAAATTCAATCCTGCATAAAAGGTTTGGATAATCATCCAAGTAGTTAGTCCATGGGTAGGGCAATTCTTTACCAAAGATTTCATTCTTTCCCATGCTTGAGCAACATGTTCATTATCCAATTGCTTAAAATTCATTATGCTACTTCTCAAAGATATAATTTTAGCGAGGAGGATAATATCTACCAATGAAAGCATCTTTACATTTAGTCCATGAATCAATACTATTCTTAGGCAAAGATAGCAACCAATCTTTAGCTCTTCCTCTTAAGGAGAAAGGAAACAATTTCAGTTTTATAATGTCTCCATCTACATCCTTATACTTTTGCATTTCACAAAGTTCAACAAAATTATTAAGATGGGCAGCAGCATCATCAGAACTAACACTAGAAAATTGCTCTCTCATAACAAGATTTAGTAAAGCGGGTTTAATTTCATAAAATTCTGCTGTAGTAGCAGGTGGAGCAATAGGCGTGCATATAAAATCATTATTATTTGTGCTAGTGAAGTCACACAACTTAGTATTCTCAGGAGTACCCATTTTAGCAGTAATAAAAATAAGTAAAGCAAACTAAATAAAGTAAATGCAAGTAACTAATTTTTTTGTGTTTTTGATATAAAGAATGCAAACAAGACAGTAAATAAAGTAAAATCAAGTAACTAATTTTTTTGTATTTTTGATATAGAGAAAGCAAACAAAGCAGTAAATAAAGTAAATTAAAGCAAGACAAAAACAAAGTAAAGAGATTGGATGTGGGAGACTCCCCTTGCTGCGTGTCTTGATCTCCCCGGCAACGGCGCCAGAAAACAGTCTTAATGGCGCGTGATGCACACGTCCGGTGGGAACCCCAAGAGGAAGGTGTGATGCGCACAGCTGTAAGTTTTCCCTCAGAAAGAAACCAAGGTTATCGAACTAGTAGGAGATGAAGGCCACGTGAAGG
This sequence comes from Lolium rigidum, assembly GCF_022539505.1. NCBI lineage: Eukaryota > Viridiplantae > Streptophyta > Magnoliopsida > Poales > Poaceae > Lolium > Lolium rigidum. The sequence goes on from NC_061512.1 coordinate 40,982,185, forward strand.
TTGTTGGTGAAGGAGTGTAGTGCGGCGCAACACCAGGGATTCCGACGCCAACGTGGAACCTGCACAACACAATCAAAATACTTTGCCCCAACTTAACAGTGAGGTTGTCAATCTCACCGGCTTGCTGTAAACAAAGGATTAAACGTATGGTGTGGAAAATGATGTTTGTTTGCGAAGAACAACGAGAGAACGAGTTTGCGTAGATTGTATTTCAGATGTAAAAGAATGGACCGGGGTCCACAGTTCACTAGTGGTGTCTCTCCAATAAGAAATAGCATGTTGGGTGAACAAATTACGGTTGGGCAATTGACAAATAGAGAGGGCATAACAATGCACATACATATCACGATGACTACTATGAGATTTAATTAGGGCATTACGACAAAGTACATAGACCGCTATCCAGCGATGCATCTATGCCTAAAAGTCCACCTTCGGGTTAGCATCCGCACCCCTTCCAGTATTAAGTTGCAAACAATGCAGACAATTGCATTAAGTATGGTGCGTAATGTAATCAACACAAATATCCTTAGACAAAGCATTGATGTTTTATCCCTAGTGGCAACAAGCACATCCACAACCTTAGAACTTTACGTCACATCGTCCCGATTCAATGGAGGAATGAACCCACTATCGAACATAAATACTCCCTCTTGGAGTCACAAGTATCAACTTGGCCAAAGCCTCTACTAGCAACGGAGAGCATGCAAGAACATAAACAACACATATATGATAGATCAATAATCAACTTGACATTGTATTCCATATTCATCGGATCTCAACAAACACAACATGTAGCATTACAAATAGATGATCTTGATCATGATAGGCAGCTCACAAGATCTAACATGATAGCACAAGAGGAGAAGACAATCATCTAGCTACTGCTATGGACCCATAGTCCAAGGATGAACTACTCACACATCAGTCCGGAGGCGATCATGGTGATGTAGAGTCCTCCGGGAGATGATTCCCCTCTCCGGCAGGGTGTCGGAGGCGATCTCCTGAATCCCCCGAGATGGGATTGGCGGCGGCGTCTCTGGAACTTTTCCGTATCGTGGCTCTCGGTAATAGGGTTTTCGCGACGGAGAGTATAAGTAGGCGGAAGGGCAGAGTCGGGGGGCTCGCGAGGGGCCCACACCATAGGGTGGCGCGGGCCCCTCCTTGGCCGCGCCGCCTAGTGGTGTCGCCACCTCGTGGCCCCACTTCGTATCCTCTTCGGTCTTCTGGAAGCTCCGTGGAAAAATAAGACCCTGGGTGTTTGTTTCGTCCAATTCCGAGAATATTTCCTGTGTAGGATTTCTGAAACAAAAATCAGCACAAAACAGGAACTGGCGCTTCGGCATCTCGTTAATAGGTTAGTGCCGGAAAATGCATAATAATGATGTAAAGTGTGTATAAAACATGTGAGTATTATCATAAAACTAGCATGGAACATAAGAAATTATAGATACGTTTGAGACTTATCAGGGTTCTTCACGCAAGAGGAGGCGAGAGCGACGGCAGCTGTCGCGGAGCGCAACCGGTGGGCGGAAGATGTGGTTGACGGAAGCCAAGCCGTCGAAGAAGAAGAAGAAGAAGAGGAAGAACCAACTCAAGTCGAGGTCGCCGACGATAACCCGCCGAAGGGAAAGAAGAAGAGGAAGAAGGACTCGCCGCCGGCCGAACCGCGCATCAAATGGGCGCCGAGGGAAGAGGAGTGCCTCGCCGAAGCTTGGATCACCGTGTCCATGAACGGCATAACCGGGGAGAATCATAACTTCGAGCCGTACTGACTTTGAGTGAAGCAGGCGTTCGACGAGCGGAAGCTCGTCGATCCCTACTTCAACAAGACGATCATGAACCGGGGAGACAAGGCCATGGCCACTGATACGTCCAAAACGTATCTACTTTCCCGAACACTTTTGCTATTGTTTTGCCTCTAATTTGTGTATTTTGGATGCAACTAACACGGACTAACGCTGTTTTCAGCAGAATTGCTCTAGTGTCTCGTTTTTGTGCAGAAATCCAACTTTCAGGAAAAACCTCGGAATTTATGCGAAAGGTCCTATTTTCCCAGAATATTGACGGAGCCTGAAGGGCAAGCCAGGTGGGGGCCCGAGGGCCCCACACACTAGGCCGGCGCGGCCCAGGAGGGGGGCGCGCCGCCCTGTTGTGTGGGCACCTCGGCTGGCCCCCGACGCCCTCCTTCGGACTACTTAATGCCTTCGACCTAAAAACGCACGGGGGGTTAGAAGAAATCGCCAGAAACCATCCAGTACGCCGCCACCGTCGCGAAACTCCGTCTCGGGACGAGAAACTCCGTCCTGGCACTCCGCCGGGACGTGGAATTGGAGGAGATCATCGCCATCATCACCACTGACGCCTCTCCATCGACCAGCCATGTTTCCCCCATCTATGTGTGAGTAATTCCCCCACTGTAGGCTGAAGGGGATGGTAGGGATTGGATGAGATTGGTCATGTAATAGCATAAGATTGTTAGGGCATAGTGCCTAGTGTCCGTAATTGGTACTTTTATGATATTGTTGCAACTTGTTATGCTTAATGCTTGTCACTAGGGCCCGAGTGCCATGATCTCAGATCTGAACATGTTATTGTTTCATGATGATATTCATTGTTTTATGATCTTACCTGCAAGTTATATACACATGTCGCTGGCCGGAACCCGAGGCCCCAAAGTGACAGAAATTGGGACAACCGAAGGGGATGGCGGTGATATGAGGATCACATGTGTTCACGGAGTGTTAATGCTTTGCTCTGGTGCTCTATTAAAAGGAGTGCCTTAATTTCCAGTAGATTCCCTAGAGGCCCGGCTGCCACCGGCTGGTAGGACAAAAGATGTTGTGCAAGTTTCTCATTGCGAGCACGTACGACTATATATGGAACACATGCCTATTGATTGATTAGTACTTGGATACCGTTTTATTATTATCTGCAAATGCCCTCGCTTTGATTGTTACATGAGTTTCTCTCATCCATGCAACGCCCGTTCATCCATCCCCGTGCCTACAGTATTTTAATCCTGCTGTTTACTATAATCACTACTCGTTGTCTTTGTTACTCTGCTGCTTGTTATTTCACTATCGCTATCGCTATAAAACTCGTTACTATCGATAAACTCTTGCGAGCAAGTCTGTTTCCAGGTGCAGCTGAATTGACAACTCCGCTGTTAAGGCTTTCAAGTATTCTTTGTCTCCCCTTGTGTCGAATCAATAAATTGGGTTTTACTTCCCTTGAAGACTGTTGCGATCCCCTATACTTGTGGGTCATCAAGACTATTTTCTGGCGCCGTTGCCGGGGAGCATAGCTTTATTTGGAAGTTCACTTGGATTGATATTGTTCGCTGCAAATTCTCCATCATGGGTAAACCTCGCGATCCTAAAGTCGCTATATTACCATCTACTACAAGAAAAGGTACAACTCTGAGTACCTCTGCTGCTCTTGATTCACCGTCTCGTGATTGATAAACTTGTTTCACCACCACATGCTTCACATGCTCGGTACTTCTGCTAGATCTGAAAATTCTTATAATATTGATGATGCTTCGCTGTGCTTGATGATAGTGGTTCGTTGGGATCTTTTCTAGATGCTACGATTGCTAGGTCTAGACAAATTGAAAGTACTTGAAACTCCTAATGAAAATGCTGCTACACTCGTTAATTCACCCGAGTTTGTTGAATACTCTAGTGATGATCTTGATGAAGATTATGTAGAACTTGATGATGATTTTATTGATAAATGCAATGCTACTACCGATGCAAGAAAAATTTAAAAGTTGCTTGCACAACATACCGTTAGATATAAACTCGTCTCCCGATCCTAAATTTGCCACATCTCCTATAAACATTAAGGATAAAGATTATGATTTTTCTCTTGATTTGTCTCATATATCTATTGTTGAGAAAACACCTTTTTGTGGTACTGAAAAAGAAAGTGCTTGTAGAACACATGATTGAGCTATCTACTCTTAGTAGCTTGTTTTCTGATGATGTTAAGAAGCGTACTTATTTCGTTGCTAAAATTTTCCCTTTCTCATTAAAGGATGATGCTAAAACTTGGTATAATAGTTTGCCACCTGATTCTATTAATAGTCCAAAAGAATTGCTTGATGTTTTCTTCCGGAAGTACTTTCCTGCTAGTGCTCAACATATTGCTTTGCAGAGAATTTATAATTTTGATCAGGAAGATGGAGAGAAATTGCCTGAGGCTTGGGCTAGATTTTGCTCTCCTATTAGAGCTCGGCCTGACCATGATTTGGAAAAGCATGATTTACTTGATATATTTTATAGTGGACTAACCATTGAGTCTAGGGCATACCTGGATAGTTGTGCTGGTTGTGTTTTCAGGAAAAGAACTCCAGACGACGCTGAAGAATTATTGGCGAGAATAGGCCGGAATCATGATGATTGGTCTACACCTGAACCAACCCCGACACCAATATTGAAGAAGAGGGGTATGATTAAATTAAAGGGATTTCTATTTTCGTGCCCTCGGTTCCTTAGTTGTGCTCAGTTTTCCCCAGCCCCTTAGTTTTTCCTCAGTTTTACCCTAGCCTTTGTCTGAAGACCCGCGAAGGAGCTCGGACGGAAGGAATCCGTTTATTTGGACGTTCAGTGCCGACGTGTTGCGCCGCGTCGTCCGTGGGGCCGCGTCGTGTGGGGCCGCGTCGCGTGGGGCTGGTAGAAAGGGACCGCGTGGGACAGGACGAGAAGCGTTTGGTTGCACGTGAGCAGGAGCTGGGTTTTGTCTCTCTCGGCCCAAATTGGCATTTTTAAGAGCACCTTTTCCCCTCTTTCTCTCTCTCTGTCTTTTTCACCAAATTAGTATCAAATCTAGAGAAGCTTCTATTTCTGTCTTTCTTCAATATGGCAGCAAATCTAGTAGCAAATCTCTGGGGTTATTTATGCCTTTTGGCCCTCGTTTTTTGCCCAATATGGCAGCAAATCTAGTAGCAAATCTAGAAGCTATTATATGATAAATTCACAGCAGCATAATCAGAAAAATAAGTATAATACATAAACTGCATACAGCAGCCAAAAGCACGCAATAACGTTGTTAATGTTCACGACAAACTAAGCTGAAAAATATACAAGACGCACGCAATGTATGGACAACAAGAAGATTAGGATGAATGAATTTGTTCTTCATTCCTCCTCATATATTTCTTCGTCGCTCCATTCGTGCATTTCCCCAAGGAAATATTCATTGAACTCCTTCCGTCCGCAAGTGTGCGGCCAATACATCCTCCAAACGGTATGGCCTCGTGTTCATTACTCATACCGTAGCTTCCTATTCTATCCACACGTACCGGCCACTCATCCCGGGCCTTTGTATCATGAGAGTACTCTCCGATATAACCCAAATCCGCGTAGTAGATGCAGCCAGGTCGAAGAGTCGGGTACACTCCGGTGTCGACGGAGATACACCGGATACAATGCACGAACAAGGCATGAAAGCCAATGTTACCGACCGGATGGAGAGAGCGGCTCCGAGTGTCCACACGGTACACCACGGGCGTGTTGTGCATCAACACAAGCAGCAGATCACCATCCGACTTCACAAGGTAGAACTTGTCACGTCCAAGTTCTGGAAATGAAATTAGTGTCTCCATCTTGACGAGTGTTCGCGCGCTGCTGCTTCGTACATTGGTGCACACTATTCTTCCGGACTCAAAATTGTCCGAAGCTATTGCATATAGTTCACCATTGAACGGGGTAATGCAACGCATACTATGGTTCTTGATCGAAAATCTTCCTTCTCCCCAATCTTCATATATATCCTTAGTTGGAGTGCTCTCATCGACCCAACCAAGTTCCTCCGGGTAATGTCCGCAAGTGAAGACCATAGTCGGGGAGTTGATTGCAGCGACTGAATCCAGAAAAACAGTTGGCATCTCGCGCCTCAAACATAGTGTTTGATGTCTTTGTGAGTGGGTTCGAAGCCGTATCTTGTGCGGCGGGTTCTTCCGGGCAAGCACGATGACGCCACGGGAAAAGCCGACGAAGTAGAATCTAAAATATATTGAAAAGATAACATTCAGCACTAAGATTGAAAATAAGATCTATGGTGACGCCACGGGAAAAGCCGAGGAATTTGAACCTTGCACGAACTGCGGATAGATCTATGGTGACGTAGCGGGATGTGCCGAGATGGAGGAAGGTGAACTCAGCGGCGCGTGGAAGGGCGTGGTGTAGCATGATCCATTCGTGCAGGTGCACGTCGGGATCAGGTAAACCTGAGCGCCAATTTCTACAGACTTGCCTCATAGCAGAGTAGCTGTCCACGTACTCCTCTTTCGCCAATAAGCATTCGCCGATCTTGTGAAGTGGTCCGTCAGCCGTGAGACCGGCCCAGTTCACGGAGGCGCCGCGCTTGGATGCGCCGCCCTCGGATGCGCCGCCCTCGGAGGCGACGGGCTCGGCGACGACGGGCTCCGCGGCGACGGGCTCGGAGGCGACGGGCTCGGAGGCGACGGGCTCGGGGGAGATGGCCGCCGGCGCATTCTTCTTCTCCATCGCCGGCAGGGGAGGGCTCGTACGGCGGTTGGGGTTTTTTGGAGAAGTTGATGGGACGTGAGAGGGGTGGTTTCGTGCGTGAGCGATAATGAGACGTACTCGTGTGCGAGAGGGAGGGAGAGAGGGGCTTACGCGTCCTAAATGCGACCCGCATCAACAATGGCACGTCTTCCACGTCCGCACCGCGACACGCGTCAACAATGGCACGTCTTCCACTTCGCACCGCAACACGCGTCCTCGAGTCTAACCCCGGAAATTTAGATATACTCAGGTATACCCTCGAGTCATATACTAGCATTTTTTGTATGCTCAGTTTTCACCTTGAGTGCTAATACTGGCTAGTGCAATATACTCAGTTTTACCCTCAAGTGGCTGGTCAACAGAGAGTCAACAAATGGGATTAACAAGTTAAATGAGTTATTTAATGTGCAAAAAATTCCGAAAAAGAGTGGCACTTACTCATGGAGTCTTTACCACAAATTTCCACTTCTCAAATCATAGATAAATCGTAGATAAATCAAGTTTCACCACAAATTTCCACTTCTCAAATCACCTAGTAGCTATGAAGGTGCATGGTTTTCCATAATAAGCCCTACCCAAAACAGCTTTCCCCAAAACATACTTTGTCTGAATGAGACCATAATTTTCACACTCATGTAGATTTGTATTGCAAATAGTTTGAGGTAGGCCAAGATGGGTTTCATTGTACAAAACACGGATTTTCCATTTTTTAAATCTCATATTTGAATCCCTTAGTCTGTTTACTACTCACTTGCCCTTGGTTTCTTGATACTACTCAGTTTTGCCCTCTCCCTTCACAAACTCTCACAGACGCCCAACATTGCCCCGATTGGTCTAGCCCATGTCACGCGGATCGTGCCCGACGACCGTTGATCGTATGATCTAACGGGCAGGATAACCCCTATCTCTCTCTCCGGTCGGGGCCACCACCCTCTCTCTCTCTCTGTCGTCGGTTAGCTTCACGCAAAGTTTGGTTTTCTCGCATTATTTTTCACGAGCTAAATTATAAACTCTTTTTAGGCATTACTTTTCACGCAAAAAATGATAAACCATCACCGATTTGTTGTAGCCATTACTTTTCACGCAAAAAAATGATACACCATCACCCATTTCTTGTACCCATTACTTTTCACGCAAAAAACGATAAATCATCACCGATTTGTTGTAGCCATTACTTTTCACGCAAAAAATGATACACCATCACCCATTTCTTGTAGCCATTACTTTTCACGCAAAAAACGATAAACCATCACCGATTTGTTGTAGCCATTACTTTTCACGCACAAAAATGATACACCATCACCCATTTCGTGTACCCATTACTTTTCACGCAAACAACGATAAATCATCACCGATTTTGTTGTAGCCATTACTTTTCACGCAAAAAATGATACACCATCACTCATTTCTTGTAGCCATTACTTTCCACGCAAAAAATGATAAACCATCACCGATTTGTTGTAGCCATTACTTTTCACGCACAAAAATGATACACCATCACCCATTTCGTGTAGCCATTACTTTTCACGCAAAAAATGATACACCATCACCCATTTCTTGTACCCATTACTTTTCACGCAAAAAACGATAAACCATCACCGATTTCTTGTAGCCATTACTTTCCTTTTAGGCATTACTTTTCACGGTAAAATGATAAACTATACCCCCACAACGGTCGTCTCCTCCTTAATTTATTGTGTATAAACCCCCACAACGGTCATCTCCTCCTTATTTTATTGTGTAAACCCTACAACGGTCATCTCTCCCTTATAAACACCCACACGGCCATCCCTTGTGTCAATAGGTTCTGCCTCTCTCTTCTTTTCGTTCACATACACTTTATCCATTGCCATGGCTTCCACGTCTCGGACGCGGACCGGAAGGGGAAGGGGATCATCATCATTGCCACCACCACCGTCAACACTGCCATTGATCATAGAGGAGTTCTTCATCGTCGTCTATGAAGACCCTTTGGTCAAGAAGGTACGTACGCGTTCCCACATATATGATGCATGTGATTAATTATGGGCATGTTCTAAAAAAACCTTTAATTTCAAGGGTTCCCTAATTTCAAACGATCGGCGCTCGATCTCTTTGCGAGAACTCCCAAAAAATTTGCGGACTATCTTGACGGCAAGGAGCCAGCTAAGGTGTATCTCGCGAGCAGCTGACCGCGGTCCTCGTCTCCGGACCGTGGAGGTCCTATTTGACTGGACAAGGCCGGATGTACCTCGACAAGGGCTGGGAGAAATTCACCATCGCGCACGGTGTGGATTTCGGCTGGTTCGTACACTTCAAATATGAAGGCGATGATGTGCTCACGGTGAAGGTGTTCGACGGAACAATGTGCAGGAGGTACTACTACTCGGACGACGAAGATACTGACGATGAAAGCGACGACGACGTGAAGCCATGCATCCATCCCCTTTAGATAATTAAGGGGATTATGACCAAGAATATATATGTAGCTTCATATGCATCGATTTAGAGATCTAGCTATTTTCTATAGGCCTTTTCTATATATTATGCATGTAAAAAATAACATCCCATTTCCACTATTATTCGAGCACCACATCCTCCAAACGATGCCGATGCCGATGCCGATATCGGCATGGTCAGAAAGGCTATGCTCGCCACCACTCGCTAGGTCAACGTCGGGATGCACAATGTTTAGCATAAGAGTCACTTTAGATTAAGCTGCGAAAATAGTCACGTGCCATGGGCTGAGGCGGCCCCTACGGAGCGGCTCTATATTATATTCTCTAAATAAAATAGACGACCACAGCGGTCATTGGCTGCGGAGGCCCCACGGAGCGGCAATATATAATTTTCTATAAATAAATAGACGACCCACTCGGTCATTGGCTGCGGCAGCCCCATAGAGCGGCCCCATTTTTCATTGGCAGCACCACGTATACAATCGGGAAATAAAACGGCCCACGCGTCGGCGGTAGATGGATCCACCCGTCAGCACGAGACGGTCAGCGAGGAACCGACCTCACGGTAACGGTAAGGCCTCCGACCCGACGGCAACCCGCGTCTTCGAGGGGTTTCAAACCAGAGGGAGGGGAAAACTGAGGAAAAACTAACGAGCTGGGGAAAACTGAGTACAACTAACGACCCGAGGGCACGAAAATAGAAATCCCTAAATTAAATGATGAAGATATGAGGGAAAGCAAGAAATCTCATAAAGAGAAGGGTATTAAATCCGAAGATGTGAAGAATCTACCTCCCATAGAAGATTCATGTAAGATCACTCCCCCTTCATCCATGATTGAGGTACACTCTCTTGAACGCTTTACTAGAGAAGATATTCCATATTCAAAACCTCCTGCTCAATGCTTAGATGAGTTTGATAATTATATTGTTAAGCAAAGTAATTTCAATATGAGAGTAGAAAATCATATAATGGAAAATTCTCGAGCTATTGGTGAATTGCATGGTATTGTGGAGAGAACCTCCAATGATGTTAAGATGCTTGTTAAACATTTTCAAATGGTTCAAACTCACATTGATCAACTCACTAAAGTGCAAAATGACTTGTTAAAAGATAATTCTAAAGAAAAACATGCTTATGAAGTAACAACTAGAGGCGGTGTTTCTACCCAGGATCCTCTATATCCTGAAGGGCATCCCAAAAGAATTGAACAAGATTCTCAACGAACTGAAACTAGTGCTCCATCTAAGAAAAAGAAAAAGAAACATAAAACTGTTGTAGAATCTTCTGAGCCTGTTAATGATCCTAATAGTATTTCTATTTCTGATGCTGAAACTGAAAGTGGTAATGAACATGATAAAGATAATGATAAGAATGATGCTTCTGATAAAGAAGAAGTTGAAGAAGAACCTGAAAAGCATGCTAAAAATAAAAAGTATACTAAAGAAGATTTTATCGCTAAGAAACATTGTAGTGAAAGAGAACCTTGGGTTCAAAAGCAAATGCCTTTTCCTGCTAAGAAACTAAAATCAAAGGAAGAAGAACACTATAATAAATTTTGCGATTGGATGAAACCTTTATTCCTGCAAATACCTTTGACTGATGCTATTAAATTGCCTCCTTATTCAAAGTATTTGAAAGATATTGTCTCTAACAAAAGGAAAATTCCTAATGAAGAGATTTCCACTATGCTTGCTAATTACTCTTTCAATGGTAAGGTTCCAAAGAAGCTTGGCGACACAGGTATTCCGACTATTCCTTGTTCTATTAAGAATAATTATGTTAGAACTGTTCTATGTGATTTGGGAGCGGGTGTTAGTGTTATGCCTCTCTCTCTTTATAAGAGACTTTATTTAGATAAGTTGATACCGACTGATATATCTTTGCAAATGGCTGATAAATCTACTGCTATTCCTATTGGTATATGTGAGGATGTTCCTGTTCAAGTTACTAATAACTGCTTGATATTAACTGATTTTGTTGTGTTGGAAATGCCCGAAGATGATAATATGTCTATTATTCTTGGGAGACCTTTTCTTAACACCGCAGGGGCTGTTATTGATTGCAATAAAGGAAAAGTTACTTTCAATGTCGATGACAAGGAGCATACCGTTTATTTTCCCAAGAGGATTGAGAAAGCATGTGGAGTTAATACAATTTCTAATGTGAGAACTATCAAAGTGGGAACCATTGATTGTCCTATATATGAGCCTGAAGAAGAATATCAAACTCTTGTGATTGGATCCATATCAATACAATACAAGGTAACATGATTGATTTGAGGTTTATTTCTTCATATGCTATGTAAAATTTATTTGGTGGCAAGACTTGATCAACCTTGTTAACAAATTCATTTTATATGCATAGAGGAGCTAAACAACATCTTTTTCTTCCTCCACTTGATCTACTTGCTGTAGCACTTTTGTTTTGCAAAGTTCTTTAGTTAATTAGAGATTTCAAAATCTTTTTCTGCCCAGTAATGATAAATTTAGCACCCAGAAATGTGCATTTTTCAAAGTTTTCAAAAATTCACAAAAATTATACCATTGGTCCTATTTTTCGACGAGGCACCTGGGAACACCTGGGGATGACCTGTGGGGCACCCCAGGGTGGCACCCCACAGGCCGGCGCGGCCAAGGAGGGGGGCGCGCCACCCTGTTGTGTGGGCCCCTCCTTGCCCCACTACTTCATCTCTTTCTCCCATTCTCTTCTCTCTCCCGAAAAAACTCGCACCAGGTTCCTCTCACTCGCGTTTCTGCTCAAGAGCTCAAGATTTCTCGATCTCTTTGCTCAGCCCAGATTTCTGTCTGAAATTTGGCACATTTACTCTCCGGTATGTGACTCCTCCGATTATCCAAGTAGAATTTTGTTTGGTGGAGTATATCTTGAATATTTTGCTGCTGTAGGTAACATGTTTAGTGAGCTTGCATGCTTGTTCTAAGTGGTAGAAACTAGTTTTGATGCATGATTAGTACTCTAGCAAGTTCCTATGGTAGTTTCCCTCAATTATATGTCACCAAATCAAATTTTATATTGTTTGTTGAAAAATTTCAGAAAATGGAGTGGAGTAGGCACCAACTGAACCAACAAGAATTGGAGGTGCAACAGGTCATGAGAGTTCACCGCGAAGAAGGAGTATACCCCGCTTACTACCCGTGCGTGGATTTTATGAGAAGTGCAGGAATCTTGCAAGATGTTCAAAGTCTAATTTCTCGTGCAGGGTTGGATGATTTTGTTGTTGGAGAACCATGCCAATATGAAAAATTGACTATGTCTGTAGTGCAGGATTTTGAATTCAATTGGTCGCGATCTAACCCCATGGTTCGGTACAAAATTTATAATAAAACTCGTCAACTTGCCATTCGATGATTTTTGTGCAAGCAATCGAAGTGCCGCAATGGGGATCATGCGAGAAGATAAGGGGATCGCCGCAAGAGCTCTTGAATCTCTTCAAGATGATTTGTCATGGAAGAAGCTACTCAGAGGATGGTGGTAAAATCAGTAGTATTCAACTCCCAGCCTATTCGTTACTTTGCTTATTTCATCACCAAGTGCGTTCTTGCTAGAAAGAATGCAAGTAAGTTATCTATCCAGGATTTAGCCTTTCTAGCTGCTGCATTACAAGGTAATAGGACTTACAACTTTGGTGCTTTGATAGCCTATAGACTTGCTACTAACCGTGAGAAGGGAGGAATTTGTGGAGGTCTCATCGCCTCTCGCTTATTAGCTATGCACGGTGTAGAACCTCACCATCTTGATATTCAGCTCCCCATAGAGAAACTTGACATAGTCTCCATGATTAAGCATGAATTTGTTTCTGATTTGTCTAATTTGAGTAACCTGTCTTACAGAATAACATTTTACAAGAAAACTTGGAGAACAACTAAGAAAACTGAAAAATTAGTAGGATTGCCTGCACCTGTTCTGTTTAACCTTGATTCCAGGGAGGATTGGTCAGTCACGGAAGGTGCACTTAATGCATACATAGAGGGAGGAGGCCATCGTGCAAGATACAACATGGAGGAGGCCGAGGAACACCTCGATTCGTCATCCGATGCAGCGAGTTCTTCACATCAACAAGTTGGGCATGAGGAGCCTCCACGCTTTTCTTCTGCGTCGGGACCTTATTATGACTACGCCATGTATGATCCACCGGCGTGGAACCCTGACCCTCGCTGGGTTGATCTCCACTTAGGCCAAAAGCCTAAGCTTGGGGGGAGGTATACCGGCATCACTCATTCTTTGCATATTATGGTTGTTGGATACTTGTGCATACTTGTTTAGTTTCTTTGAGTGGTTTTCTAATGAGAGGAAGATGATATTTGGGGAAGTGCTGCCTGAAAACAGATTCTGGACTGTTACTAAAAAAATTCGTGAGCACAGCCAGAACGTTATTTTGAGCTGCCAATTTTTGTGCATGTTCCCCAGGTTGTTATCTAACTTTCATTAGTTGAACACTTTTCGAGCTGAGCAGCGTAAGAATTTCTTAAAAATCGATTACTGTACTGCTGTCAAGTTTTGGCAGATTTCTGCCATCTTGCTTTTCTGTGTTTCTTTTAATTTTAATTTTCTTGTTCTTACTTTGTTTCTTTCCTAAAACACAAAAATACCAAAAATATTTCTTTTGTTTCTCTTCACCACTTGTTTATTTTAGTTTCTTGCTTTTATCTTGCTTTATTTGCTATCGTTGGTTTGCTATAAGAAAATTCAAAAAGATTTTGCTTTGTTTGCTTGTTTCCTTTTGTTCTTCCTTCCAAATTCGAAAACACCAAAAATGTTTGCTGTTCTTCTTTGGTTTTGTAATGTTCATTATGAGTTCAATGGTCTTCGGTGGCTGGAGCGTGGTTTTCATTCCATATTATTCAAGCTACACAAGTGAAAAGGCAATAATGATGATATTTAACGATCTGATTGTGGTGAGAGGCTGGTATGAACTCTATTTGTTTTCATTTTTGTACATATACTCATCCATGTGAGCATGCTTAGTTGGTTCATGTGAGGTATATGTCATTTAAGAAAGTCTAGTAGTTCATGTTCTCTCATGATTAGCTCCAATTTATTAATATGAGTAGCATGTCATAAATATTTGCTTGCATTGCTTTATTCATAGATAGGTATGACATTGTGGTATCCTCCTCTGAATAATTCTCTTGAATCAACTTGGCACATGCTCACGCATGCATATGACTGAACAAAATGTCAATTAAGCCTCGATGATTTACTTTACCTCAGAGTTCTTGTATCACTTTTATGCCTCCGTTAATTTATTTTTGTCGCAGGCATGATTATGACAGTGACGAGGGATCACCTCGGCAATGCCTACGTATTGTAGACTTGGGTTTCGGAAGAGAGCGACGATGGAGATTCCGGGGACGAGATTAGGCACACGACGTACCCAGCTTCGGGTCCCCTCGGTGGAGGATCCCTACGTGCTGCTAGCAATCTACTATATGATCATAAATATCTTTACATGGTGCCGCCGTAGGCGGAGAAATGCTGTCTATCTGTTGTCTATCTTCTGTCTATCTGTTGGCCTCCTTATTTCGGGTGCCCTGGCTAGCTTTATATATGCAACCAGCCTAGGGTTTTACAAGAGTCCTAGTCGACTACTTCTTCGGGTTGCCTTGTTGGGCCTTCTCCATATTTGGTTTTCTCCATATTGGGCCGAGCCAGGTATACTAATAATGGGTACCCGAAGGGTATGCCCATGTCGATAGCCCCCGAGTTTATAGGGAAGTCGAAGACTTGCGTAGAAACTCCAAGCATAACCATCTCCGGAGTCGAAGAAAATACGAGGCGAGGTCCATGTCGTAGATCATGTGTAGCGTAGATGATGTCGACGATTCTTGAAATTATCGGGTGCGCGGCAGCGCTCCCGATGGGAGTAGCCCCCGAGTCTATGGGCAAGCGCTTGCACTTGGGCATAGACTCAAGTTGTACTACTCGATGAAGAATTTGACTGTACTTCTGGGCGCAGCCCCTCTTTTTATCGACTCCTGTTAGAGGACTTAATGAAATCCAGCACTCCCGATGGGAGTAGGCTCCACTCGAGTCGTAGAATCGAGTTGAGCCTACAAACCTTGATTGTCGTAGTTGCTATCGAAGTTATTTTCTATCGGGTGCGCGACCAGCGCTCCCGATGGGAGTAGCCCCCGAGGCTACAGCCAAGTGTTTGCACTTGGGTGTAGGCTCAACTTGCTTTTAATCGACACCACAATTTTTCCTCTTTCTTGTATCTTCTCGGGAGGGTGAACAATACTCTCGATAAGAGTAGCCCCCGAGCCTATGGGCAGGTGCTTGCACCTAGGCATAGGCTCGAGTTGTACTACTCGATAAAGAACTTGGCGCAACCCCTCTTTATATCGACTTCAGGCCGTTGCTATTTTTATTTGACATCCATATCTATATTGTACAGGGATAATGGTAATTGGGGCTAGTTCATCTGACGGATCAGGTACTAGTTAACTGCTCTAGTGGCAATCCGCAAAAACCTACTTCAAGATCACGTCCCCGGACATGATCCCGGATACCGGTGCAAACTCGACAGGTGCCGCTTAAGGTCTTACCATTCCGTCAAGTCCCGAGTCATGTTTATCGGGTACCTAACGCGTCCGTTAGGATTTTTCTTCGTATCCGCCGATACGGATAAAAGTAGCAGAGCGCAGTCTTTGGCGATGCCACGCCCAGCAGAACGGATCTGGGGTCTTACCTTCGCAAATTTGCGGCATTCGGAAATTGATCGCAACTTTGGCGTTCCGAGAATATATTGTCGAGTGCCTTGTTCGGCCGATGCAATGACCCATTTTGCGGATTCTTCTATTTTTCTCTCGGTCTTGATAAGACAGCCGAATATATTGGTTCTTCTATATTGTCGGGTACATCACCGATGCTCTTGCTCGGAACAATATGACGAGTCAATGAACCCGAAGATTTGTCCACCTCTTTTTTTTTCCTCTTTTTTTTTCTCCTTGATGAAAATTTCGTCGAGTTCTTTCTTGAAGAAAATTTCTTTGGGTCCTCCTTGAGGACAATTCTTCGGGTCCTCCCTGAGGACAATTCTTCGGGTCCCTCCTTCAGGAAAATTTCTTCGGGTCCTATTTGAGGACAATTCTTCGGGTTCCCTCCTTCAGGAAAATTTCTTCGGGTCCTATTTGAGGACAATTCTTTGGGTTCCTCCTTCAGGAAAATTTCTTCGGGTCCTATTTGAGGACAATTCTTCGGGTTCTCTTTGAAGATAATTCTTCGGCACCCCCTTGAAGATAATTTTTGGGCAACTCCTTGAGGATAATTCTTCGGCAACTCCTTGAGGATAATTCTTCGACACCCCCTTGAGGATAATTCTTCGGCACCTCCTTGAAGATAATTTTTCGGCACCCCCTTGAAGATAATTCTTCGGCACCCCCTTGAGGATAATTCTTCGGCACCTCCTTGAAGATAATTTTTCGGCACCCCCTTGAAGATAATTCTTCGGCACCCCCTTGAGGATAATTCTTTGGCAACTCCTTGAGGATAATTCTTCGGCAACTCCTTGAGGATAATTTGTCGGGACCTCCTTGAGGATAATTCTTCGGGACCTGTTCTTTCTTGAAGACAGTTTCATCGAGTTCTCCCTGTAGATGATTTCGTCGGGTTCTATCTTATATACTTTGAATTTTGCTTTCTCCTGCACAAATAAACAAACTTTCTCTATCTTTTCCTTGACTCTCTTTTTCGCATGTGGTGTCAGATGCTCAAATTCGATGATATGTAAAGTAAATATATGCCGCGCAGCCCCCAAGTGTCGGGTGCGACGAAAGTAAACGATAATCAACTTTGTGCAAAATAAAAGAACACTTAGCTTTTTGGACACGACGAAGTCGATGCATGATGAAGTCTTCGAGTGTAGATAAGAAATCTAACCAAAGTAGAAATCACCAAATAGCAAAAGTGGATGCCGCAAAATTGTTGATAAAGGAATAGCCGAGCCCCCGAGTGTTGCTGAGGCGATGTCATGATTGTTGTGTCGCAGTCGTGACCCGAGGCGAAATCGTTGTCGAGCCCCCGAGCGTTAGGCGTGATGTCGAAATAAGTTAATGGAGTCCATTGAAGATTATGTCATGAGAGATAAAGCATTGACGGTGAATCCAAGATGAAGTATTTGAGATGAACCCACATTGAAAATTATGCCATTAAATATGAAGCATATATTGAAGATGAATCTGCCGATATCATAGAAGATGAATCCATTGAACCTAAGAGTCCATTAATAACCATAGAAGATGAATCCGCTGATATCATAAAGGATGAATCCATTGACCCGGCGAAAATAGTTCCAGTAATAACCATAGAAGATGAATCCGTTGAAATAAATCCAATAATAATCCTCGATGATAAATCCATTGACTCGAAATGTCTCGGGTAATGTTGTATAAGAGTAAACCAGTAATATCCATATAGATGAATCTTATAAGATGAATCCGATGAAGAAAAATCCAATAAGCCGAAGAAGATGAATCCACTGATCCGAAGAAGGTAATTTCACTAAGCCGAAAATAAATCCACTGAGCCGAAGAAAATAATTCTACTGAGCCGGAGAAGATAATTCTACTGAACCGGAGAAGATATATCCAGAGCCGAAGAAAAGAAATTCACCAAATAACCGAGTATATTTGTGGTAATGAAATAATGGCACAACCCCCAGTGTTAAGTGAATTTTCTCTAATGATGTAATGGTACAGCCCCCGAGTATTCGGGTGTAACAGAAGCAAATAATAATTCAATCTTAAAAGAGAGACACTTAGCTTTTTATCGGCTGTGGCGGAGCCGACGTGAAAGGAGGTCATGCGGTGGCACAGTCGATGTAGTCGTGCGGCTCCTGGCCAGAAGTAGTCAATGAAGAGAACGTAGTCGATGTAGTGGATCCGCGACGGGCGAGCACCCGAGCATGACGAGTACGCAATGACAAATAGGGTTGTCAAAGCAAAGTAGTCGAAATTTATTCTGATCTGCAATGATATTACGGCGCAAAAAATCTGCGAGCAAATAATAATACGAGCCGAAAAATATTTGACTAAATAAATTTTGCGTAATTGAAAATATAGCACCTGATTTTCGTATCGTATGGTCGAAGCGAAGTTTAGCTGGATTTATTTGTAAACTCAACGAAGATCCTGTAGGTTCGTAGCTTTCCCGTGAAATAGCACTTGACAGATGACCGTGGATACCCGCTTATCGAGGGACATGATCACATGGAGAGTAGCAGAGGTTGACTCGATTGTTTTTGTCCAGACCAATACTTCTCTTCATCCAAGCTACTAGGGATTGACTCGATTTTTTTTTCTCGCAATTATTGTAAGATTGCTTTCTCTCCTTGTGCTAGGACGCAATCGCTCCATGGCTTTGCTTTTTTGCTAGCTGGTTGGATCGTAACAACTCTTATGTGTGCTTCAACTTTGATCGCTGCGCACGCTTCTCCAATCTTGCCCCTGCCGCCGCTGCTTTCTTGATTGTCTTGGACTGATCACACGAGGCCGCGTACAGGACGCCATCATTGATTTCCTGCCCACGCGTTGGTAGAGTTGGTGTAGAACCCGGTGTGCTTTTTTATGAAGCTGGCGTTGTTTTTTTGTCGATGAAGTTGAGCAGTGAGAACCGATCTGGCCATCGTCGGCGACTATGGATGAACATCTTCTTGGCGAAATCAAACTGACTACAATAGATAATATGACCACGATCTGCGCGTTGTCGAAGGATCCCGCCCGGATGACAAAATCCAGTCGTCGCTATCCCCACGGACGGCGCCAATTGACGAGGGATCACCTCGGCAATGCCTACGTATTGTAGACTTGGGTTTCGGAAGAGAGCGACGATGGAGATTCCGGGGACGAGATTAGGCACACGACGTACCCAGCTTCGGGTCCCCTCGGTGGAGGATCCCTACGTGCTGCTAGCAATCTACTATATGATCATAAATATCTTTACATGGTGCCGCCGTAGGCGGAGCAATGCTGTCTATCTGTTGTCTATCTTCTGTCTATCTGTTGGCCTCCTTATTTCGGGTGCCCTGGCTAGCTTTATATATGCAACCAGCCTAGGGTTTTACAAGAGTCCTAGTCGACTACTTCTTCGGGTTGCCTTGTTGGGCCTTCTCCATATTTGGTTTTCTCCACATTGGGCCGAGCCAGGTATACTAATAATGGGTACCCGAAGGGTATGCCCATGTCAGACAGTTATTGCTCTCTTGATTGTCGCTTCCCAGTCTATTGCTAGCCTTCACTTGTATTGGGCGGGAACGCTGCTCGTGCTTCCAAACACATGAAAACCAAGTTATTCCAGAGTGTCCACCATATATACCTATGCATGGCATTTCAAACCATTCCAAGTAAATTCTCATGTGCTACCTTTAAAACCTTCAAAATGCTTCTCAATTTGTGTCAATGTTTCATAGCTCATGAGGAAATATGTGGTGTTTATCTTTCAATCTTGTCATTTACTTTTGACGGACTTTCATAATGGACTAGTGGCACATCCGCTTATCCAATAATTTTGCAAAATGAGCTGGCAACGGGGTTCCCAGCCCCAATTAATCAACTTTCATTAATAATTCTCTTCACATGTTTTGCCCCGATTTATCGGTAAGCAACTTAAATTGCAAATAGACACTCCTCCATGGTATGTGATTGATGGAAGGCACCCGAGGATTCGGTTAGCCATGGCTTGTGTAAGCAAAGGTTGGGGGAGTGTCATCCATAATAAAACTAAAGTACGTGTGTAAACAAAAGAGAAGAGGGATGATTTACCTTGCTTGGTAGAGATAACGTCCTTCATGGGAGCCGCTCTTGAAAGTCTGGTTGACGAGGTAGTTAGAGTACCCACTATCATTCGTTGACAACAACAAACACCTCTCAAAATAATTTTACTCCTGTTTTACAAATGAAAAGCTCTAGCACATGTTAATCACTGCTTCCCTCTCGCGAAGGGTCAATCTTTTACTTTTACATTGAGTCTCCATCCTTTCTTTGAGCACTTTCTTGAGAGCACAACCTGTCATTCTTAGTATAATATGCTTGTCCCAAAATGTGATTAATTGTGGTATAACTTTGATGCTTTAATCTTTGATAACCTCTACTTCCAGTCTTCTCATGAACCTCAAAGGTGTCCGAGCATTTATGTTTTTCTGTACAATTACGGGCAAGTGAGATAACACTTTATCATATCATTCTATGAACATTGCAATCCTGCTGATAGACATGATTCATGATGCTCATTATTAATTTGTTGGTACCTTTTCCATGATTGACATAGCTATTAGATGATTTTATTTGCATGCATCTTATTATGAACTGCTTAAGTACTTGCCATATCATAAGAATATTTACATCATATGAACAAATGTGTTCGTGAAAGTTCTTTTATTGCACTCAGTTGACGACTGAATTGCTTGAGGACAAGCAATAAGCTAAGCTTGGGGGGAGTTGATACGTCCAAAACGTATCTACTTTCACGAACACTTTTGCTATTGTTTTGCCTCTAATTTGTGTATTTTGGATGCAACTAACACGGACTAACGATGTTTTCAGCAGAATTGCTCTAGTGTCTCATTTTTGTGCAGAAATCCAACTTTCAGGAAAATCCTCGGAATTTATGCGAAAGGTCCTATTTTCCCAGAATATTGACGGAGCCAGAAGGGCAAGCCAGGTGGGGGCCCGAGGGCCCCACACACTAGGCCAGCGCGGCCCAGGAGGGGGGCGCGCCGCCCTGTTGTGTGGGCGCCTCGGCTGGCCCCCGACGCCCACCTTCGGACTACTTAATGCCTTCGACCTAAAAACGCACGGGGGGTTAGAAGAAATCGCCAGAAACCATCCAGTACGCCGCCACCGTCGCGAAACTCCGTCTCGGGACCAGAAACTCCGTTCTGGCACTCCGCCGGGACGGGGAATTGGAGGAGATCATCGCCATCATCACCATCGACGCCTCTCCATCGACCAGCCATGTTTCCCCCATCCATGTGTGAGTAATTCCCCCACTGTAGGCTGAAGGGGATGGTAGGGATTGGATGAGATTGGTCATGTAATAGCATAAGATTGTTAGGGCATAGTGCCTAGTGTCCGTAATTGGTACTTTTATGATATTGTTGCAACTTGTTATGCTTAATGCTTGTCACTAGGGCCCGAGTGCCATGATCTCAGATCTGAACATGTTATTGTTTCATGATGATATTCATTGTTTTATGATCTTACCTGCAAGTTGTATACACATGTCGCTGGCCGGAACCCGATGCCCCAAAGTGACAGAAATTGGGACAACAGAAGGGGATGGCGGTGATATGAGGATCACATGTGTTCACGGAGTGTTAATGCTTTGCTCTGGTGCTCTATTAAAAGGAGTGCCTTAATTTCCCAGTAGATTCCCTAGAGGCCCGGCTGCCACCGGCTGGTAGGACAAAAGATGTTGTGCAAGTTTCTCATTGCGAGCACGTACAACTATATATGGAACACATGCCTATTGATTGATTAGTACTTGGATACCGTTTTATTATTATCTGCAAATGCCCTGCTTTGATTGTTACATGAGTTTCTCTCATCCATGCAACGCCCGTTCATCCATCCCTGTGCCTACGCGTATTTTAATCCTGCTGTTTACTATAATCACTACTGCTGTCTTTGTTACTCTACTGCTATTATTTCACTACTGCTACTGCTATAAAACCGTTACTACTGATAAACTCTTGCGAGCAAGTCCGTTTCCAGGTGCAGCTGAATTGACAACTCCGCTGTTAAGGCTTTCAAGTATTCTTTGTCTCCCCTTGTGTCGAATCAATAAATTGGGTTTTACTTCCCCCGAAGACTGTTGCGATCCCCTATACTTGTGGGTCATCAGCCACCCATTGGGGGATCATGCAGACGGCGTGCAGCAAATGGCACGATATACAGGAGGAGCTCAAAAAAGTGCCGGTGAGCGGCGAACACTTCGAACCCAAGGTATGCATACGTTGTGGCTCCTCCGTCGACCCTGCATGTACTGATCACCGTGAACTAACCCATATCAACGCCCTATTTTGTCGCAGATGCGCCGTGCTTTCGACATGTACCACGACGACACCGACATGACGTTCAAGTTTCTCAACGTCTTCTCCCGCATCGAGAAGTGCGAGAAGTGGACGGAAACCCGCACGAGCCTCTTGAAGAGCAAAACCGAACAGTACAACCCCGACGCTCCGGCGCCAGGTTCGTCGGACGGCCGCCCGGGACTCGGCCAGAAAAAGCTCAAAGACCTGAAAAAGATGGGCCATCCCGCCGAGAGGATGCAGACGTCGTTCGACAAGTGCTGGGCCGACGCGAGGACGCACGCCGCCGGGAGGGACGACAAGTTCGACGGCAGGTGGAGGGAGATGCTCGCCAACCAAGGCTCCCGGATCGCCCTGCTGAAGACGACGGCCGCGGCGAAGAAGAGGAACACAGACTTGGTGTTTCTGATGGGCGGCAACACAGCCCTGATGGACGAGGAAACGAGGATTTGGTACGAGGGTCACCGCACCGATATCCTCCGACCCACTCCGGCCAGTGCTTCGCCCTCACCGTCCACGACGTCGACTGTCGCCGCTTCGACGTCGACTACGGCCGCCGCGACATCGGCCGCCGCTTCGACCACGGCGTGTGACGAAACTGGGCCGTCAGACACCGCCGTGCCAGACAGACTGCCGATGCCCCCGTTTCTGTGTAATTTCCCTCCGATCGCCGATCTGTGGCTGATGCTTTTGCCGACCTGGGCGTATTTTGTAGCGGGACAACGTTTTGTTTGAATTTCGACTTTGTCGGGCGAACTCCGGGTGGACGACTGGGAATATGATTCTCCCCACGAATTAATTTCGTCCAATCCAGCGGTTGTTTCGTCCGGATTTCGGCGTGGGGAGGCCAAACGAGTGGAGATGCTCTTACAACATAAGATGTATTTAGGAACAGATGTACTAGTAGTGTACTAGTGTTCCACTTTGGGGCATGGAAAGGTGAATAGAAATAAAATGCACGTGTTCGGTGGGTCTTTAAAAAAAGGTTGAAATGGAGGGTGTACTTGTATCCCGCCCCTGCATCGAACAATGATGACATAACTATGTTTTATTGATCTATTCATTACACGATAATACATCGATCAATTCAATACATCGATCGATCCAAAGCCACTTTTTTGGCAATAAAAATGGTTATACCTACGTGGTTGATGAAGGAGGGTGACCATGATCAGGGTCGTTCGCCCCAACCTCCCACCAACAAACATCATTTAAAATCGGCTTACCGTTTAGGCTGGTCATAGTGGGGAGTAACTTAGGCTGGTCATAGTGCATAGTATCATATACTAGTATCATGTATATGATACTTGTCTATGATACTATCTCTATAGTGGGTGGTATTATAGAGTAGTTTCATAAACTTCTAAATTTATTGTTTTGTAGAATCTCAATGTAAATCTATGTACAAGATCTATTTGGTATTTACTTTTCTCGTAATGTGCGCTATGATACAGTATCCACCTATGTTACTTCAATTCTCTCTCTCCTCCTTAATTAGATGTCACATCATCATTTTTGTGGGCCTAGGATGCATGATACAGTACTACCTATGATACTAGCATTATGGCCAGTCTTAGACTAGTAACATATATCATGTTACTAGTCTAGATTACCACCTTCATAGTGAGTAGTAACTTATATGTGGTGTCATGGATTGTGTCATTTATTATGTTGTAGACTCATTTTGCCTTGGGGTGTGTGATATTATAGTAACATAGCTAGTTACCACCTCACTCTCTTTCTTTATTTATTGGCATGCCATGTCAGCAAAATGCCTTGAGATGTGTGATGTTACTAGCTATGTTGCACACAGGCTTCTCCATTGGTACTTCTCACTTCTCGGTGTAGTTCAAGTCATGTGGAACATGTTCTTTGGCTCTGGCAGCATCTAGACGAGTAGAACAAAAATTTCCATATGATGCGATCTTTCTTAAATATTCTTGCCACTCTGGTTCCTTTTCTAAAGTCTACGAAATATTCTCGCAGAAAACAAAGCCTACTGGAATATGTATAGTGCCTCTGGTGGCACGCAAAGACGAGTAAACAAAAGTGCATGCATATAACGAGGTCCTTCTTATATGGTTTTCGTGTTTGCTTTTGTACGTACGGGACCGCATCTCAGGAGCTTTCGCAGGCTCATTTCTTACAAGTTGTATATGAAATATGTTCTTTCCTCTGTCTGAACGTAAAGATTACCAGGAAAAGAAATGTGCATATTCCGAGCGTCATTCTTAAATGATTCTCTTCCTTGGTACTCCCTCCGTTCTTTTTTAATTGACTCAAATTTAGTACAAAGTTGTACTAAATCTGAGTCAATTAAAAGAGACCGGAGGGAGTAGAAGTGTGTATCTGGATTATAATAAAATGTATGCACATTTTAAATTGGGTCATTCCTAAATAAACTGCAGGAAATACAATCGTGAAAGTTTTCATGAAGATGAGACATACAAGACGACGGTAAGGCAGACCACTCGACACACACGGTCGGGCACCCGAGCTCACTCTGCAACCAAGGTGCTCACCGAAAACCGTTGCATTGACCTAATCTATCATGAGCATTTTCACAAATCCTCGACGACGCCAGAGAGGGACACCATGCCCGAAGGTAGAGAACATGTGTGCCTCTGAACCCATGAGCAAAGACCAAAGGGCTCATCTAACGCTTCTCGCATGTGAAGAGTGCTCCCGCAGCCCACCATCATCAGACACCTCCACGAAACATGGGTCACTCATCCACCTCAAGGATGATGCCCCCAAGAGGGAACATGACGCCGTCCGAAGCATAGCATCACCATCGTGCGATCAGAAACCAGGAAAATATTTGTGAGCTACTGATACATTCTCCAATTGTAAAGACATAACTTTTTTTTTCTACAGTTGGAACCTTTCTCCAACGTTCATGAGCCATCGAGACGTCTTTTCCTTTTACCAAATATGCTATGAAGTTTGTTGATTGTGAAGTATTCAGTTCACAGGGTTGTTCAAGGTGGTTCAATTCAAGAATTACTTTGTTATGTGGACCATGCCTCCGCCAAAACTTTTTCATATCAGTAGGCTCTTTTCTTATTTTCAGCTTCACTGAAAATTGAAACAATCTATAAAGTCAGAACCTATGACAATTACAACACTAGGAATATAGCAAGTCAGAGCCTAGAAGAATTTTAGCACTAGGAATCCAGCAAGTCAGAGCCTAGAAGAGTTTTAGCACTAGGAATCTAGCAGCTCACGACCATACCGTGTTGTGGTTCATGCTCTGCTCTTTCTTTAGATTGTCCAATTTCCCCCATTGTCCTCTTCTTCCTCCTCCTTTTCTTCATTATCATCCGCTTCATCTTCGGTATCGTCTTTGCATTATCATCCGCTTCATCTTCGGTATCGTCATTGTCATTTCCTTTTTCCTTTTCTTCATCTTCTTTGAATCATATATTCTTTCAGACTGCAATTTCAACAGTTTTCTAATTCAGTAATTACAATGCATACTATGTTCAACAGTTGAATGAGTTTTCCATATGCAAAATGATGCATGAATGAAAACTTACTTCCAGCATATCGTATTAAATTTCCTTTGCCCTAGCTTCATTTATAACACATCCATTCTTTCGATTTTCTTGGAGATTAGCTCAGATGGAGGTACATCTCTTGTAGGCAGATTTAATTTCTTTAGTTTGTGATTAACCGTGGATCCTCCTTTCTTGCTTTCTAGCACTTTTTCAGATGCAGTGATCAATAAACTTTGGATCATACGAGCGTGTAAAATACACCATGATTTAGCATGTTATGTATTTATCACGGCGTGAGGAAATTATACATCAAATATCCGCAGGTATAGAGATTTAAGTAATGAGACTATACTCAACTACTTAGGATTGAACCAAAATAGTTATGAAATCATTGGGATTCCAAACATTTCTTTGGGATCAAAGTCGATATGAATGTGAACTATAAAAACTAGATATGGCAATCCTATGATCCAATATGACATTTTCAAAAAAAAATTTAATACTGAATCTTTGCAAAGTTATAAGAGAATTACATGAACTTAAAATTGTAGTGTTGACAAAGGTATAATTCTAGCTTACACATTAGTGTGATTGTACATTTGTTTCACATATGATAATGAGGATGGCTGAAGATTAAACCAAATGCTAATAATTTTCTAATTTATGTTTTTTTAGGAAACTTACAAATAGTCATTTACTTTCCTTTTACATTTTTCTAAGGGAATCTCATTATACCTTTTTAGGGGAATTTTACCTTTTTCTTTGGGGATGGGATTTCACGGGATCTCCTATACATTGCTTCTAGCGGGAGCAATGGTAGCTCCGCTCAGGGCCTCCTGCGTGGGCCGCTTCAACTACGGCCCAATAAAGGTATTGTTTCTTTCCGTCTTTTTTTTTTTGTTTCAGTTTGATTTTAAAAAAATATTTAAATCCGAAAAAGTTCATATTTGGAAAAGGCTTGGATTTAAAAATGTTCAAATTTAAAAATGGTTCGAATCTGGAAAATATTCAAATTTAAAAAATGTTCAAATCTAGAAATAATCGAATTTTAAAACGTTCAAATCCAAAAAATGTTCGAATTTTAAAAAATGTTCAAATCTAAAAAAAATGTGCGGACTTTATAAATATTTGAATCTGAAAATGTTCTAATTTAAAAAATATTCAGATCTAAAAATTGTTCTAATATGAAAAAAGTTCAAATCTAAAACTGTTCAAAATTCGAAACAGTTCAAAAAATGAAAAAAAATGTTCGGATTTAAAAAGTTCAAAAAAGTTAAAAACTCAAGATTTGAAAAAAGTTCAAAAACTGGCCCGAAAAATCGGAAAACGACGAAAAACTGAAAACTGGAAGAAAAACCAAAGCAAACTAGAGAAAACCGCCTAAAACCGAAGAAAACCAGGGGAAAACACACGACGATTTTGACAGAAATAACCCTTTTTCAAATAAAAGCACGGAATGACCCTCTGGCCATACTATTTCACTAGACTAACCCTTTTGTGTGGCGCCCTTCGGAGCGGCAGCACACATCCAGGTCGACGTGGCGCGGTCGACGCTGCACGCCATTGACCTGCCGACGTGGCAGGGTGTGTGGCGCCGCTCCCAAGGGCGCCACACGTTGAATGTGTGGCGCCGCTCGGAAGGGCGCCACACATTCTGTTATGTGTGGTGGCCCCAGCCACCCCAGCCCGACCACACCACACTCTCCACCCAAATCTTCTTCCTCCTCCGACCAGCCACCCCACCTCTCTCCCCCACCCAAATCTCTCTCAAATCTTGGTGGATTTCGTTCGATCTGTCCGTGGAGTTCGTTCCCAACCCGTTCCTTGAGGTACCCCTTCTTTTCATCCAAAGAATTGATTGATTTGGTTGGATCTAGATGCTAGATCTGAAACCTAACTTGATTTGGCAAGTGAAGTTGATGGATTTGGAATCTTAGGGTTTGTTGAAGTAGGACAAATGGTAGGGGTAGGTTGTATGGGTAGAAACGCTAGATTGATTTGTTTTGACTATGGCTAACTAATGAACACATGTATGTATGTGTTGTTCACATTATGCTAGGGGGATGAAAAGAACTGTTCATGTTCATCATGTGGACAAGGATGCTTTCTTGAAGGGAGACCTAGAGCCGGACCCGGAAGAGGTTGACTTGGTGTTTGACCGTAGCCCTAGCTTTGCCGAGGTGGTAGCACAAGTGAGGATTGAATTGAATTGGAATGAGCAAAATGATGGTGTTGAGCTAGAGGGAAGACATAATGTGGGATTTGAAATGCACATCCGTTGGAAGATAATGCGTATCAACTCCGAGCAACGTTGGTCCGTTTAAAAGGAGATGGTGGCTGAATCACAAGACAAGGATCTGGAGTTGTTTGCAACCAAGACGGTTGATGCTCATTTCCAGCTTGACCTTAACCGCCGCTCCTCTCCCGTTGATGCTAGGAGTCCACCACCCATGAGCCAACAAGAAGCCACAGAATCTCCCATTATCCAAGACTAGGATAATGCCCACGCGTTGCGGCGGAAGAATCATGAGTACTGCATATGCATCGCATATCAAATATAGCTAGTTGCGCGCTTGGTGTTCTCCGCCATGTACTACATGTTAAGGCCGAGGTGTCACCAAAGGAAATGACTTCATGCGACGACGGCAACGTTGGCCAGAGGCAGACGCAACCCGATGTATCGATCCAAACCCTTTTTTTCCTTTATAGCACTGATCGATCGATTTATGAACACGCCTTTCTCTCGCTAATCGGTTTCAATACGGAAGGGATCGCTAAGCGCGGGCATCCGTCAGCGATCATTGTTAACTGGGCCAGTCCAGACGTGTCGATCCACCGGGAACAATCGAAGAAAATAAAACCGAAATGGTTCAGTGGCAATCCCGCGTGATATCTAATTTGGTGGGAGGGTAAATTTGTCTAAAAAATGGTCTACAATGTGCTTGACAGCAGATTAATATTTGTTAAATATTTTTTAGACCATGAAATAATTATACTTTTATTACACCTATATTTATTGTAAAAAATATGTTTATTTGTGCCCTTATATAGTTTTATGAAATAAATTTATTTACTCAGGTTCATGTAAATTATGTGGCTTCAACATCTTTCGTAGATCATATTTAGTTTCTTGCAATGTAATTTGCGTCCACCAAAATATTATGTGGATTCTTTTAAAGTAATATGTTGTACCGTCTTTATTTTTACAACTCTCAATTTATAATTTAATTTAATTTCACTTTCAAATCTTTAGTGATTATATGATATTTTCTTATTTACCTAATTATTTATCCTGGCCAAAACAATTCAAAAATATAAGTAGTATTTTATCTAAAAATCTCACTTTATTTGTTCAATGCATGTTTTTTGTCAACAGACCAAGTTTGTAGGAATAAATTACTAACCCATCTATACTATCTGTACATCCCTCTTCTGAAAAGAGAGCAAGAAAAATCTTCTTTCTCCTATCTATCACTGATTCGACTCTACCCAATTCATTTAGTTGCTCATCCATCCCAATACTTGCAGGCTAATTATACGCAATATATGTGCATGAAGCACAACAACAGCAACATCAAATCCCAGCAATGGGTTTCGAGTCTGCAGTTTGGTACAATCCAGCAAAGCAGTAATAAAATGCAGAGAGCAAGTGGTAGCTAAAGACATCCATATAAAATTCAGCAGGCCATGGTAGGATGAAGCAAACATCATTTTCTTCTTCCCCTGCATTACTGCCTCCCTCATCTCCACTGCTCGTTCGTCCTCAGCTGTTCCTTAGAGCATCTCCACTCGTTTGCCTTCCCTACGCCGAAATCCGGGGAAATTTACATCCGGGTTGGACGTAAATTCGGCGTGGGGAGGAGTAGTTTCCCAGCCGCGATCTCAGACGAAGACGGCGATCTAAATTTGAAAAACGGAAACTTGACAAACTACGGCATAAAACAACGGTCGAATTTAGACTAAATTAATGATATTTACTATATAGAGGACGAAGTTCGTACATAGAGACCGAATTTCCTTCCTCGGGATTACACATCTTGGACCAAACAATGATGTTGCGGCTTGTTGTTCTTGAAGGAGGCTTGCTGATTAAAGAAAATCTACGTATATAAACCAGCTGGTCTCGACTTAACTTAGCGATGTGGGATTATTTTGGACACAAAATATTCAGCGTATCATGTAGGTTTTGGATTGGGGGACGGACTTCGTGAGAAGAAATTTGCATGTTGTTTCGTTGATTCTGGAAAGCCCATTCGTGTGGCTCACGGGAACCAAGCCCACCAACGCTGAAGCCACATGGCCCAGCTGTGCATGATCTGGACTTCTGGAGTTGGTCGAGCTGCCTCCGATTAAACCATTATGTAACTTAAGCGGTGGTATTAGTCGTAATTTCGATCAAAAAGCATGGGTAATAAAAAAACGAACGAAAATAAGGGGAGAAACTTACTTCCTTTATTAGTAGGTAAAGAAGCACCGTTGGAGAAGGAGTATGACGAGCATGATGATGGTGACAATGATTTGGAGATGAATTAAAATAATGTTGGTGATTTGGACGCATATTTAACGCAAGAGGACATGGACCACTCCATTCCTTATTCTTGATGTTATGCCTCGGACTCGAATGATGATGGTCCCGATGAAGAAGTTGATGAGGATGGCTTTACGGGACATCTTCAAGAAGCTAACTGGACGGGATATTCGGATACCATTGTTCCGAGATGTTAGTCTTGCAGATGGGGCCGTGGTTGATGGTGGCAAGAGTTTGGTTCTTGGAGCTACGCCAATTTCCAAGCGGGATGTGGATGCCAGGACGAATGTGATAGTTAAAGGGCTGACGTTCGATACATTATTGGAATTGAAGGTATGGATCAAGGAGTTCTCGATTAAGCATCATCGCCCTTACACCATTGTTCAATCGGACTTAAAGAAGCGGCTCATGGTCAAATGTGAAGATAAACGGTGCCCATGGGTTGTCCGTGCAATACCTTTAAAGGGAGGGCCCTCTTGGCATATAACAAGTTGTGTATCGACTCACATGTGCCGGGGGAAGAAGGATCGATGGCGCGAATGCGCAGTCGGACCACCGTCAACTCACATCTGAGTTCATTGCATACAAGCTCTCGGCTGAGATATCATCACGTCCAACGTTGAGCATTAGGTCCGTGCAAGATACGGTGAAATCCCGATTTCACTACAACGTCAAGTACGTGAAGGCATGAAAAGCCAAACAAGCCACATTCAAGATGTTGTACGGTGATTGGGAGGAAGCATACAACCAAATCCCTAGGTTGTTGCTAGCGATGGCCGCTACTAACCCGGGCATATATGGTTCATGTGGTGGAGCCTTCTAGTACCAAAATGACATTGCATAACGGTAAAAGAGTGAGAGTATTTCACCATGCAGCCGTTTGATACAGGTAGGCAAGCGCCACTGTTCCCCAACTCCACTTATGCTCCAACACTGTCAGCGCCTTGAGCCAACACCAATGAGCCAACCCACCACTGTCAGCAAAGAGAGTCCTGGAAATGACATACCACAAGTACACTCAGGTGTATGTCCTAACAACGTCCTGGTTGGCCCCAACGGGGCATCGACCAAAGTTATCCTTGATCTACTTGTAATTTGCGTCCGCGGGAGCTCTATCTTTTTTATTTTGTGGCTCTGGAGGAGCCATGCTGATGGCGTGTAACTCACACGTTCGTTGGGAACCCCAAGAGGAAGGTATGATGCGCACAGCAGCAAGTTTTTCCTCAGAAAGAAACCAAGGTTTATCGAACCAGGAGGAGCCAAGAAGCACGTTGAAAGTTGATGGCGGCGGGATGTAGTGCGGCGCAACACCAGAGATCCTGGCGCCAACGTGGAACCTGCACAACACAACCAAAGTACTTTGCCCCAACGAAACTGATGAGGTTGTCAATCTCACCGGCTTGCTGTAACAAAGGATTAACCGTGTTGTGTGGAAGATGATTGTTTGCAGAGAAAACAAGTAAAAACAAGTATTGCAACAGATTTGTATTTCGAGTATTAAAGAATGGACCGGGGTCCACAGTTCACTAGAGGTGTCTCTCCCATAAGATAAAAGCATGTTGGGTGAACAAATTACAGTCGGGCAATTGACAAATAGAGAGGACATAACAATGCACATACATGTCATGATAAGTACAGTGAGATTTAATTGGGCATTACGACAAAGTACATAGACCGCCATCCAACCGCATCTATGCCTAAAAAGTCCACCTTCGAGGTTATCGTCCGAACCCCTTCCCAGTATTAAGTTGCAAAGCAACAGACAATTGCATTAAGTATGGTGCGTAATGTAATCAACAACTACATCCTCAGACATAGCGCCAATGTTTTATCCCTAGTGGCAACAGCACAACACAACCTTAGAACTTTCTGTCACTGTCCCAGGTGTCAATGCAGGCATGAACCCACTATCGAGCATAAATACTCCCTCTTGGAGTTAAGAGCAAAAACTTGGCCAGAACCTCTACTAATAACGGAGAGCATGCAAGATCATAAACAACACATATGTAATAACTTGATAATTAACATAACATGGTATTCTCTATCCATCGGATCCCGACAAACACAACATAGAGTATTACAGATAGATGATCTTGCTCATGTTAGGCAGCTCACAAGATCCAACAATGAAGCACAATGAGGAGAAGACAACCATCTAGCTACTGCTATGGACCCATAGTCCAGGGGTGAACTACTCACTCATCACTCCGGAGGCGACCATGGCGGTGTAGAGTCCTCCGGGAGATGAATCCCCTCTCCGGCGGGGTGCCGGAGGAGATCTCCGAATCCCCCGAGATGGGATTGGCGGCGGCGGCGTCTGCGGAAGGTTTTCCGTATCGTGGTTTTTCGCATCGGGGGTTTCGCGACGGAGGCTTTAAGTAGGCGGAAGGGCGAGTCGGAGGGCCGACGAGGGGCCCACACCATAGGGCGGCGCGGGCCCCCCTTGGCCGCGCGGCCCTATGGTGGCGGCGCCTCGTCGCCCCACTTCGTATCCCTTTCGGTCTTCCGGAAGGTTCGTGGCAAAATAGGCCTCTCGGGTCTTGATTTCGTCCAATTCCGAGAATATTTCGTTACTAGGATTTCGAAACCAAAAACAGCGAGAAAACGACAATCGGCACTTCGGCATCTTGTTAATAGGTTAGTTCCAGAAAATGCACGAATATTACATAAAGTGTGCATAAAACATGTAGGTATCATCAATAATATGGCATGGAACATAAGAAATTATCGATACGTCGGAGGCGTATCAGCATCCCCAAGCTTGGTTCTGCTCGTCCCGAGCAGGTAAAACGATAACAAAGATAATTTCTGAAGTGACATGCCATCATAACCTTGATCATACTATTTGTAAACATATGTAATGGATGCAGCGATCAAAACAATGGTAATGACATGAGTAAACAAGTGAATCATAAAGCAAAGACTTTTCATGAATAGTACTTTAAGACAAGCATCAATAAGTCTTGCATAAGAGTTAACTCATAAAGCAATAAATCAAAGTAAAGGTATTGAAGCAACACAAAGGAAGATTAAGTTTCAGCGGTTGCTTTCAACTTATAACATGTATATCTCATGGATAATTGTCAACATAGAGTAATATAACAAGTACAATATGCAAGTATGTAGGAATCAATGCACAGTTCACACAAGTGTTTGCTTCTTGAGGTGGAGAGAGATAGGTGAACTGACTCAACATAAAAGTAAAAAGAAAAATGGTCCTTCAAAGAGGAAAGCATCGATTGCTATATTTGTGCTAGAGCTTTTATTTTGAAAACATGAAACAATTTTGTCAATGGTAGTAATAAAGCATATGAGTTATGTAAATTATATCTTACAAGTTGCAAGTCTCATGCATAGTATACTAATAGTGCCCGCACCTTGTCCTAATTAGCTTGGACTACCGGATCTTTGCAATGCACATGTTTTAACCAAGTGTCACAATGGGGTACCTCCATGCCGCTCTGTACAAAGGTCTAAGGAGAAAGCTCGCATTTTGGATTTCTCGCTTTTGATTATTCTCAACTTAGACATCCATACCGGGACAACATGGACAACAGATAATGGACTCCTCTTTAATGCATAAGCATGTGGCAACAATTATTATTCTCATATGAGATTGAGGATGTATGTCAAAAACTGAAACTTCCACCATGATTCATGGCTTTAGTTAGCGGCCCAATGTTCTTCTCTAACAATATGCATGCTCCAACCATTAAGGTGGTAGATCTCTCTTACTTCAGTACAAGACGGACATGCATAGCAACTCACATGATATTCAACAAAGAATAGTTGATGGCGTCCCCGAAGCATGGTTATCGCACAACAAGCAACTTAATAAGAGATAAAGTGCATAAGTACATATTCAATACCACAATAGTTTTTAAGCTATTTGTCCCATGAGCTATATATTGCAAAGGTGAATGATGGAATTTTAAAGGTAGCACTCAAGCAATTTACTTTGGAATGGCGGATAAATACCATGTAGTAGGTAGGTATGGTGGACACAAATGGCATAGTGGTTGGCTCAAGTATTTTGGATGCATGAGAAGTATTCCCTCTCGATACAAGGTTTAGGCTAGCAAGGTTATTTGAAACAAACACAAGGATGAACGGTACAGCAAAACTCACATAAAAGACATATAGAAAACTTTATAAGACTCTACACCGTCTTCCTTGTTGTTCAAAACTCAATACTAGATGTTATCTAGACTCTAGAGAAACCAAATATGCAAACCAAATTAGCAAGCTCTAAGTGTTTCTTCATTAATGGGTGCAAAGTATATGATGCAAGAGCTTAAACATGAGCACAACAATTGCCAAGTATCAAATTATCCAAGACATTTTAGAGTTACTACAGTAGCATTTTCCAATTCCAACCATATAACAATTTAACGAAGAAGAAACTTCGCCATGAATACTATGAGTAGAGCCTAAGGACATACTTGTCCATATGCTACAGCGGAGCGTGTCTCTCTCCCACAAAGTGAATGCTAGGATCCATTTTATTCAAACAAAACAAAAAACAAAAACAAACCGACGCTCCAAGCAAAGTGCATAAGATGTGACGGAATAAAAATATAGTTTCAGGGGAGGAACCTGATAATGTTGTCGATGAAGAAGGGGATGCCCAAGGCATCCCCAAGCTTAGACGCTTGAGTCTTCTTAGAATATGCAGGGGTGAACCACCGGGGCATCCCCAAGCTTAGAGCTTTCACTCTCCTTGATCATATTGCATCATACTCCTCTCTTGATCCTTGAAAACTTCCTCCACACCAAACTCGAAACAACTCATTAGAGGGTTAGTGGACAATAAAAATTAACATGTTCAGAGGTGACACAATCATTCTTAACACTTCTGGACATTGCATAAAGCTACTGGACATTAATGGATCAAAGAAATTTATCCAACATAGCAAAAGAGGCAATGCGAAATAAAAGACAGAATCTGTCAAAACAGAACAGTCCGTAAAGATGGATTTTATTAGGGCACCAGACTTGCTCAAATAAAAATGCCCAAATTTAATGAAAGTTGCGTACATATCTGAGGATCATGCACGTAAATTGGCTTAATTTTCTGAGCTACCTACAGGGAGGTAGACCCAGATTCGTGACAGCAAAGAAATCTGGAACTGCGCAGTAATCCAAATCTAGTATTTATTTTACTATCAAAGACTTTACTTGGCACAACAAAACATAAAACTAAGATAAGGAGAGGTTTCTACAGTAGTAAACAACTTCCAAGACTCAAATATAAAACAAAAATACTGTAGTAAAAACATGGGTTGTCTCCCATAAACGCTTTTCTTTAACGCCTTTCAGCTAGGCGCAGAAAGTGTATCTCAAGTGTTATCAAATGGTGGTGCATCTACAGCGGGGTTTGGAGTTTTCTCAACCATGCATAGTATATTGGATACATAAGTTTCAGCGTCTCCCTTCTCATTAGTCTTGGGCTTGCTACTCTCATCGAACAAATTTTCAGGAACAAGCCAAGCATAGTTATGTTCTAGTGCATCATTCATAGCTAGGAGTTTACATGGTATTGGTGCTTTGATCTCCCCACCATCGTTAATATTATTAGTGTACCTTATTCTATCCACGTCCATTTTTTCAAGGAGACCAACAAAATTAGTATGAGAACCAAGCATATTAAATTTAGCGAAGACCTTTCTAGCCTCTCTTGCTAGACCACCAAATTCTCTAAGAAGGGTTTCTAAAACAAAATCTTTCTTTTCCTCCTCTTCCAAATCACCAAGTGTAAGAAACATGTGTTGGATTATAGGATTGAGATTAACAAATTTTGTTTCCAACATGCGAACTAAAGCAGCAGCAGCAGCAATTTCATAAGTAGGAGCAAGTTCTATCAAGTGTCTATCTTCAAAATCTTCAACGGTACTAACATGGGTGAAAAATTCTTCTATATTGTTCCTCCCAATTATAGACCCTTGTCCTACCGGTATGTTTTTTGTGGTAAAATTAAAAGGAAACATGACGAATCAAGTAAAGTAAATGCAAGTAACTAATTTTTGTGTGTTTTTGATATAGCAAACAAGACAGTAAATAAAGTAAAGCTAGCAACTAATTTTTTTGTGTTTTGATATAAGTGCAGCAAACAAAGTAGTAAATAAAATAAAGCAAGATAAAAACAAAGTAAAGAGATTGAGAAGTGGAGACTCCCCTTGCAGCGTGTCTTGATCTCCCCGGCAACGGCGCCGAAAAAGAGCTTGATGGCGTGTAACTCACACGTTCGTTGGGAACCCCAAGAGGAAGGTATGATGCGCACGAGCAGCAAGTTTTCCCTCGGAAAGAAACCAAGGTTTATCGAACCGGGAGGAGCCAAGAAGCACGTTGAAGGTTGATGGCGGCGGGATGTAGTGCGGCGCAACACCGGAGATCCCGGCGCCAGCGTGGAACCTGCACAACGAGAACCAAAGTACTTTGCCCCAACGAAACAAGTGAGGTTGTCAATCTCACCGGCTTGTCTGTAACAAAGGATTAACCGTATTGTGTGGAAGATGATTGTTTGCGAGAGAAAACGGTAAAAACAAGTATTGCAGCAGATTTGTATTTCGAGTATTAAAGAATGGACCGGGGTCCACAGTTCACTAGAGGTGTCTCTCCCATAAGATAAAAGCATGTTGGGTAACAAATTACGGTCGGGCAATTGACAAATAGAGAGGGCATAACAATGCACATACATGTCATGATAAGTACGGTGAGATTTAATTGGGCATTACGACAAAGTACATAGACCGCCATCCAACTGCATCTATGCCTAAAAAGTCCACCTTCGGAGTTATCGTCCGAACCCCTTCCGGTATTAAGTTGCAAAGCAACGGACAATTGCATTAAGTATGGTGCGTAATGTAATCAACAACTAGATCCTCGGACATAGCGCCAATGTTTTATCCCTAGTGGCAACAGCACAACACAACCTTAGAACTTTTCGTCATCGTCCTGGTGTCAATGCAGGCATGAACCCACTATCGAGCATAAATACTCCCTCTTGGAGTTAAGAGCAAAAACTTGGCCGAGCCTCTACTAATAACGGAGAGCATGCAAGATCATAAACAACACATATGTAATAACTTGATAATTAACATAACATGGTATTCTCTATCCATCGGATCCCGACAAACACAACATAGAGTATTACGGATAGATGATCTTGATCATGTTAGGCAGCTCACAAGATCCAACAATGAAGCACAATGAGGAGAAGACAACCATCTAGCTACTGCTATGGACCCATAGTCCGAGGGTGAACTACTCACTCATCACTCCGGAGGCGACCATGGCGGTGTAGAGTCCTCCGGGAGATGAATCCCCTCTCCGGCGAGGGTGCCGGAGGAGATCTCCGGAATCCCCCGAGATGGGATTGGCGGCGGCGTCTCTGGAAGGTTTTCCGTATCGTGGTTTTTCGCATCAGGGGTTTCGCGACGGAGGCTTTAAGTAGGCGGAAGGGCAGAGTCGGAGGGCGGACGAGGGGCCCACACCATAGGGCGGCGCGGGCCCCCCTTGGCCGCGCGGCCCTATGGTGGCGGCGCCTCGTCGCCCCACTTCGTATCCCTTTCGGTCTTCTTGAAGGTTCGTGGCAAAATAGGCCCCTGGGTCTTGATTTCGTCCAATTCCGAGAATATTTCGTTACTAGGATTTCCGAAACCAAAAAACAGCAGAAAACAGCAACTGGCACTTCGGCATCTTGTTAATAGGTTAGTTCCAGAAAATGCACGAATATGACATAAAGTGTGCATAAAACATGTAGGTATCATCAATAATATGGCATGGAACATAAGAAATTATCGATACGTCGGAGGCGTATCACATGCCAATAAGCGCCTCCATCTGCTGGCGCCACCCATTGAAAGCTGTGTTCATACACAGTGGCTCGACCTGAATAGGAATACCAAGGATCATGGAAACATTCTGAAGAGTAGGGGTCATCCCGTCGGCCCTCAAGTGGAAGGTGTGCGTCTCCGGCCTCCACCGGTCGACAAGCGCGGTGATTGCCGCAGCGTTCATGTTCGGCGGCCCCCGGCTTACAAGCGAGATGAACGGGAGAAAACCAGTAGGCTCGATATGCTCTATGTACCGGTCGTCATACGACATGTCACGCATTCTACCGTGGCAACGAATCTTCAAGGGCTCAAGAACCGAACCTACCACCAAATACAAACACATAATATTATGTCATATCCAATGGAATAAAACAAGATGTGTTAACAAAATAAATATCAGTACCTTCCCTAGGTCTGCTATATGATAGGCCCGGTGTTGCCTGTCATAGTAATCATCTAGGAACCACACCATCGTACATTTTTTCACAAATACACACAATAAGAACTACCATATTATCACCATACATGTTCTAAATTTGGGTTTTCCTAACAAATATGAGCCATTCCTAAGCAAATACCAGGCATATGTAAGACAATAGAATGCATTTGCTAAGCAAATAGGGTTTCAACACATACATGTAAAATTTCATATCTAGGGTTCCAACATATTTCATATCTAAGGTTCCATACATACATGAGGCTATAGATTTCAACACATACACTACAAATAGATTCCAACAACCAAAATTTCCAACCTAGGTTCCATGTCTAAATCGAATTAAATCGGAGTAAATCTTAGATGAACCGAAGGGCAACGAAGGGGAATACCTTCAGGAATGTATGGGGATGGATTTGGCCGGCCAGATCTGTCAAATCCATGGACGATTTTGTGGGGCCGGAGGAGAGGTGGCCGACGGCGGTGATTCCAGACGCGTAGAGAAGAAAGAAGAGGGAAGAAGAAGAGGCTCGGGCTGCGCTGGGCTCAGGCGCCACAAATAAGTGGATGTGTGGCGCCCTTCTGAGCGGTGCCACACATTCAATGTGTGGCGCCCATGGGATCGGCGCCACACGTCCTGCCACGTTGGCTGGTCAAGGGCGTGTAGCGTCGACCACACCACGCCTGGATGTGTGGCGCCGTTCGCATGGGCTCCACACAGACAAGTGTTGCGTCGCTCGCAAGGGCGCCACACAAAAGGGCAGTGCTGAGCGTCCCCCTGGGGATCAAATTCCCGATCCCCGGGTCACCAGCCGTCAGATGCGTTTGATCAATCCCCGTCCATACTAAGTCAACGCTCCAACAGGAAAAAAAAGAAACACGTCGCACAATCTGCAGCACCATCGTCCTGGACTCCCGTCGCCCGCATCCCCGCACCAGTAGAACTATCGCCCGCCCCGCCGGCAGCACCGTTGCTCGCGCAGTCAGCGCCGTCACCCTCATCGGTACCATCTCCAGCAACATTGACTCCTTTGTGGCACCGCCTTTTGCAACAGTGCGGTGGCCGGAAGGTTTTTAGTTTGAACTAGCGACACCCACCATTTGCAGCAGGAGCATAGGTCATCGCCGGTGGTCTGGCTCTACAGCAGACGGCGGATCGAGCACCGACAACTTGCCTTCGTAGCACCGGCGGGCTAGCATTGTAGCACTAGCGGCTTACCTTTGCAGCATCGGATCCCAAGCTTTGTAGTACCAGAGGCCTACCTTCGCAGCACCGGCAATTCATGTCAGTTTCTCGCCGCCGGTGTTCCGGCTTTGCAGCAGCCGCACGCCATGGCTTTGTAGCACCGCTGATGGCGTGTTACTCACACGTTCGTTGGGAACCCCAAGAGGAAGGTATGATGCGCACAGCAGCAAGTTTTCCCTCAGAAAGAAACCAAGGTTTATCGAACCAGGAGGAGCCAAGAAGCACGTTGAAGGTTGATGGCGGCGGGATGTAGTGCGGCGCAACACCACAGATTCCGGCGCCAACGTGGAACCCGCACAACACAACCAAAGTACTTTTCCCCAACGAAACAGCGAGGTTGTCAATCTCACCGGCTTGCTGTAACAAAGGATTAGATGTATAGTGTGGATGATGATTGTTTGCAGAAAACAAGTAGAACAAGTATTGCGAGTAGATTGTATTTAATGTAAAAGAATGGACCGGGGTCCACAGTTCACTAGAGGTGTCTCTCCCATAAGATAAATAGCATGTTGGGTGAACAAATTACAGTCGGGCAATTGACAAATAAAGAGAGCATGACAATGCACATACATGATATGATGAATATTGTGAGATTTAATTGGGCATTACGACAAAGTACATAGACCGCTATCCAGCATGCATCTATGCCTAAAAAGTCCACCTTCAGGTTATCATCCGAACCCCTTCCGGTATTAAGTTGTAAAACAACAGACAATTGCATTAAGTATGGTGCGTAATGTAATCAATAACTACATCCTCGGACATAGCATCAATGTTTTGTCCCTAGTGGCAACATCACATCCACAACTTTAGAACTTTCTGTCACTGTCCCAGATTTAATGGAGGCATGAACCCACTATCGAGCATAAATACTCCCTCTTGGAGTTAAGAGCAAAAACTTGGCCGAGCCTCTACTAATAACGGAGAGCATGCAAGATCATAAACAACACATAGGTACTAGATTGATAATCAACATAACATAGTATTCTCTATCCATCGGATCCCGACAAACACAACATATAGAATTACGGATAGATGATCTTGATCATGTTAGGCAGCTCACAAGATCCGACAATGAAGCACATGAGGAGAAGACAACCATCTAGCTACCGCTATGGACCCATAGTCCAGGGGTGAACTACTCACTCATCACTCCGGAGGCGACCATGGCGGTGAAGAGTCCTCCGGGAGATGATTCCCCTCTCCGGCAGGGTGCCGGAGGTGATCTCCTGAATCCCCCGAGATGGGATTGGCGGCGGCGGCGTCTCTGGAAGGTTTTCCGTATCGTGGCTCTCGGTACTGGGGGTTTCGCGACGAAGGCTTTAAGTAGGCGGAAGGGCAACGCGGGGGGCCACACGAGGGCCCCACACGCCAGGGCCGCGCGGCCAGGGCCCAGGCCGCGCCGCCCTGTTGTGTCGGCGCCTCGTGGCCCCACTTCCTTTCCCCCTCGGTCTTCTGGAAGCTTCGTGCAAAAATAGGACCCTGGGCGTTGATTTCGTCCAATTCCGAGAATATTTCCTTTGTAGGATTTCTGAAACCAAAAACAGCGAGAAAACAACAACCGGCTCTTCGGCATCTCGTTAATAGGTTAGTGCCGGAAAATGCATAAATACGACATATAATGTGTATAAAACATGTAGATATCATCAATAATGTGGCATGGAACATAAGAAATTATCGATACGTCGGAGACGTATCAACCGCCGACAACCTTATGTAGCAGAGCCGACGGAATTTTGTAGCAGCGCATGTGCCCCAATGTAGCAGCGCCGACGGTCGATTGTAGCAG
This sequence comes from Lolium rigidum, assembly GCF_022539505.1. Taxonomy (NCBI): domain Eukaryota; kingdom Viridiplantae; phylum Streptophyta; class Magnoliopsida; order Poales; family Poaceae; genus Lolium; species Lolium rigidum. The sequence goes on from NC_061512.1 coordinate 41,023,537, forward strand.
CACCGGCGGCTGTTTGTAGCAGCGGGCGGCCGTGGTGGATGTCTAGCAGCAAATGCAAGCAACCGGGTCGATAGCCGCTGGCAGCAAATGCTCGTAACCATTGAGGCAAGTTCGCCAACACCGTTGCTAACAGGGACGACGAAGAGGTTGAGGAGTGGGCAGTGGTGACATTCGAGGCGTCGTCTCCCTGCTCGAGCTTGTAGGGCGGCGAGCCTACAGCGGCGGCAGAGGATGACCGGCGGCGAGTGGTCGTGGAGCTTGGGTAGACTGTGCGGACGGCATGAGCGGCGGCGGGTAGAGAGAATCATGGCTGTTGAGATTTTCGTGCGGGAGATGTTAGAGGAAGGGGATGATGAAGGTGGGAAATGGGTGCAGGAGACGATGTGAGAAGATAAGGTTTACTGTGGGCCCCATAAACCAGTGTTGTCTCCTTTCATACACTGAGCGTGCCATCATTTTCCCACACAAAGGGTTAGTCCAATGAAATAGTTTGGTCAGTTCGTGCTTTTCTTTATCATAAACTAGATAATTCCCCGCACGTTGTTGCGGGAATGCTTGAAGACATATAAGCTACAAAATATTCTTTTTATTGAAAATAAAATGATATTATCGATAGCTAAGAATTTTCTGTTAAAAAAATTAGTGATAAGTTAATTTTGAGTACTTAGCAAGAAAATGGATCTCATTTTTTAACATACAGTATGATCACGGTGGTACTATTAAAAAATTATTTGACTAATCTCTTAAAATACTCGTGACGAAGAAAAACTGAGTATGAGTTATTTTGGTTCATGTGACCTAATACTTCCATTAGGGATTCTAAGACTGGTGCGTATATCTAGATCGTAAATTTGACCAACCTAATATAAGCGGAAATTCAATTCGGCTCTCGGGTGCGTATGCTCCCTCTACCAACAAAACATATTTTGAAGTGTGGAAAAATTTTGACAAAAAATTCTACATGTACATCTCCATAATATATGTGTATGCGTCAAGTTTCACGCAAAAATAATATTTTTTGTGGCCTATGTAAAAAAGAGAAAACTTATCCTGTGAAAAACATTGTTTTCAGCACTGAATTTTGTCTTTTTTACACACGTCACATGATAAGTTCATTTTTTATGAAACGACTTTGTGAGCGTGTAGCACGTGAAGATGTACGTGCGAATTTTTTGTTTCAATTTTTTAAAAATTTAAAATATGTGTAAGATGCATTTCAAAATATAGGGAGCATATGCTCCCATGTTCCAAAACACCACTCCCTATAAGTATATATTACAAACTATATATTATTAGAACAATATTCTACTTTCTAGTGATATAATTTTTGTGATGTACAATTTATGTTACGTTGGTCAAATCGACAATCTAGGAATACATGCCGGCTTTATAATCCCTAACGGCGGGAGTAAGTAAGTAGCACTGCGTTCCAATAAAATGAGCACGACTTCTTAGTCGACCAAACCCGAGGGCAATGCTGAAATCTGGGTAGACACATTCTCCAACGATTTTCCATAATACGTAACAAAAGAATCTGGAAACTATTGTTATGTATATTAGAACCGAACAAAAATATATGGCCTAGTTGGAATTGGTTATCTACCATTTCTCCAACGCTGCTGAACAAAACAGATGTACAAAAGAAGATTTATCAGCAATAGCTTTGATGAACATGCACGTTCCATCATTGTTTTAAGAGATTAGAGAACATTTCACTCTACATAAACACAAAAGGTCTTCGTACGAAAAAATTGTGTATTAGTTGCAGTTGAGTAGTATGTTCAATTAACCCAAATTGATGATCTCATCTGCTTGCTACTGTCTGCTGTGCTCCTGCAACTGATTAGAACTCAGCACGTGTCTCGGTGCCCATCTGTAGAGAAGAAAGCAATTCTCTCAGACATTTCATCAAAGAGCATCATTGCAACCTGAGCTAATCAGTCCCTTCAGTTCAGATATCCATCAAGCCTGATCAGTATTCAGTCCCTGCAGTTTACATACCCAGAGAGGGAGTGAGAGAGATTACCAGTTGGGAAAGGGTAAAGGGCCACAGCAAGACTGCTAGTCATTGGCCGTGGCCTCGAGAATCGATATGATTGTTGAAGAGCACAGATCCATGTGCTCCCTCCATTGCTTCAAGGCTGGATATATGCAAGAGGATGCCGAGTAGATCGACACGGCCAGAGAGGCATCGATTTCGAACTTGTAGAAGCAGATTATGCAGAATGGGCACAGGGGTGGTCACCTGGGTTAAGTAGCGTCAGTGTATGTGTATGATTGTGTAGAGGTGAGTGACCGGAGGAATATATAGCTACAGCCAACCGCTCGCCTGCCTCTTACATTAAAACCTGGAGGAGTTTCTACTGCATGAAGAAGCGTACTGGGCAGAGGAAGCGAGGAGGCACAGTGGAAAATGGAAAGCCTGAGCTATGAGGAAATGATAAAAACGATGACGTGTTTTTTTGGAGTTTTTTTTTGGATTAGGTGGCAGGTTATGATTTGCTTGGAGATGCATGATGAGGTGGACACCTTGCATGTCGAGAGAAATCACTTAGTGGGTTGCTCCTATTTAGATATTATAGATGGGTTATTTTTGTCAAAATCGCTAAAACACACAGCTGCCACTAATGGGCCGGCCCATCCTGTCCGTCGATTCAGGTGGGAGCGATCCTGCAATGAGCGGGGAATAGGGATCGGCGGATTTCACCGTGAGGGTAATGCACGGCCCAGGTATAGGAAGAGGACGATGACGGCCCATGGGCTCGTCGTTCTGGTGCAGCAGTAGCTGCTAGAAGCCTAGTACACTGCCTCCCTCTCTCCTCCTGAGATCCGGTCGAGGTCGCCGGAGTCGATCGCCGCCGTGAAAGATGAGGAAGCGGGACCTGGGCATCCTCCTCCTCGCCGCCTTCGCCGTCTTCTTCTCCCTCCAGGTAAGCCACTCCTCCACCCTCTCCTCTCCTCTCCTTCCCTACGAGGATCGATCGAAACCCTAAGCAAACCATTCCTTCAACCACCAGCACGAGGGTGATTTCTCGTTCCGGGAGGCGTGGTACCACCTCTCGGACGACGGGTACCCGATCAAGCACGACGCCGACCGCCTCCCGCCGCCGCTCGTCGCCGACCTCAACGGCGACGGCAGGCCCGAGGTCCTGCTCCCCACCCACGACGCCACCATCCAGGTCCTCCAGCCCCCGCCAGCGCACCACACCGCCACCACCCTCGACGACTTCCGCGAGGCCCGCGTCATGGCCGAGATCTCCCTCCTCCCCGCCAACGTCCGCGTCGCCTCGGGCAGGCGCCCGGTGGCCATGGCCGTCGGCACCGTCGACCGCTCCTACCAGGCCGCTCACGTCCACAAGCAGGTCCTCGTCGTCGTCACCTCCGGATGGGTCGTCATGTGCTTCGATCACAACCTCAAGAAGCTCTGGGAGGCCAACCTCCAGGACGACTTCCCCCATGCCGCGCGCCATCGTGAGGTCGCCATATCTGTAACGAATTACACACTCAAGCATGGGGATGCTGGCCTTGTCATCATCGGAGGGAGGATGGAGATGCAACATCACGTATGCTATCCCACATATCACCATAATCATTAACCACCGTCTTCTGCCTAACCTTGATTTATTTTAAAACAACAACATAATCTGTTTGTCAGTCGGCAGATCTTTTCGATGACTTTATGAACTCTGAACACAGCAGGGAAGAGCACCGTAGAAGTGCCAGTGAGAAACAGGTTATTTTCTAGTATTTCAGACCTTTTGTTTAGCTTGTACTGTCTTATGGGCTGCAAAAATGTTACCCCGAAACCTAAGCTGTTTGGGACGGGCACTTCTATGTCCTGCAGGCTTCGGAGGGCAGCAATGTAGACGTGCGTCATTTTGCGCTTTATGCCTTTTCTGGTCGCACTGGCTCATTGAGATGGAGCCGGAAGAATGAGGTATGTCCCATGTTCAAGCATTCAATTCTACGTACCACGGGTAAATTTGACACCACTGGTGTCAGATGGTGTCAACACTTATATGTGCTCTCTGTTCCTATTTAGCATGTAAGTAAGCTGGAATAGCTATAAACTGAGATCTGACTTTTACATATTGTTCTTATGTTTTTCTCTCGACACGGCAGAACATCCAGTCACAGCCATCAGATGCTTCAGTGATGATACCACAACACAATTACAAGCTTGATGTTCACGCCCTTAATAGCCGCCATCCTGGTGAGGTGAGAATTGTGTCAACCACCCCTGATAATGAAATACTCCTAATTAGAATTCGTAGTCACATTAAGTAAGTCCTTTATTATGTCCCCACTTATTCTTTGTTAGCTTCATTTCATTATTGTGATCATCTTCTTGGATAGGTAGTATTGTCTTAAACAGTGCCAATATCCCCTCTGATATCCACCAGAGTGATTTGCCTGTACTAAGGAAGAATATGCTATTGACACCCATTTGTTCTTGTTTAGCAACTATAACCATCGTTCTCTGTGCTTGTGCCCATATTTTGCCTACCAATATTAGATTATCCTTGCACGTGGGAGTTGACCTACATATAAAGCTGGGAATGGTTTTTGATTAACTGGTTTAAATAGTTTGGTTATTTGCTCTGGGCTTGATTGGTTCGGGTCCTGATGGGTGTGGACTGTTATCAGTTTGGTTTGGGTTGGGTTTACGGAGAAACGATTTGGGTATGGTTGGCTGTGGGCCTGAATGGTTCGGTCGCTAATAGTTAGGAATCGTAGTCCAGAACCGGTTATTGGATTGGTTCGGTCGAGTCCAAGCGACAACCAGTAAACCAAAACTGCGTCTTCTCCCTCGCCACCCTGATAGCTGCCACCACAGCCTGGTCCTTCTCCGCCTCCAGAAGTGTGAGCAGTTGCAGCCTTGCCTTGGGCTCGACGACGACGGAGTGGTGCTGCGGTCGGTGGCCGGGTCGCCGGAGTTCGACGCCGACATCCTATTGGCCTTCCAGGACACGATCGCCGAATTCTCACCGCCTCCTCTAGAAGCCCCCGTACCTGCACGAGTCCATGCACAACATTCACGCCCAACATACCCATAGAAAACATGAGCAAGGAGGTGAGCGTCATCGTCTAGTTCTTTTCAAAGACCGGCATGCATCCGAAAGTTGTCGGCATCCTTGCTGTCAACTGCAGCCTTTTCAACCCGTTGCCATGGGGATTCGGTCAGTCTCAGGCTCCGGCGTGGGTGGGTGTGGATCGTGGTGAGGGGAACCGCGGGCAAGGCTGTCCCGTCGTCCCCGCACAAAATACGGTGCCGGTGGCCTGATCGATCCCGACGGTGGCAGCCTGGTGGAGCTTGTGGCGCCGGAGGAGGGCGGTCGGCGCGCCACCTCCCTTGCTGGGCAGAGAGTGGGTGCACGCGCTCAACGAAGGATGGGGGCACGGGCTTCATGCTCGAGCTCGACATGCTTAGTAGCTCATCAAACAGCGCGAGCTCGCCGGAGAAGCGGGAGGGTGGTGGTACGGTGCCAGCGGCGCTGAAGGGCGACTTGGAGAGGTGCTGCCTGTTCAGGTTCGTCAGGAAGCTGCAGCGCGCTGGCGGCTTCGACGAGCAGCCGAGATGATGCTGAGAGTACCAGGCATGTACCAGACTTTTAAAACCGATACATGCAAACCTGACACTACTGGTGCATACACGGCATATCGCCCATGGAGGAACTCATCGTCTTAGCGGACGGCGTTGAAATGAGTTCTCGCGCATGAACGTGTTCAACTAGCTCTTGACTTGGGAGCTTTTTAGGTGCACGAGTGGGTAACCGATCTCAAACACAGGCTGAAACCACAGTTCTTGTCATCAGTTTGGTTTCGTTCGGGTGAAGATATCACGTAGTTTAGTTCAGTTTGGGTGTGAGTCCACAATTGGTTTGCCTAAATTGGTCAAAGTTTTAATACGGTTGAGGTCCCCAACCATTCTCAGCTTTACCTACATAGCAATCATCATACCAGTTCATTTGATAAAGAAAAGATATGATATCAAAATTTTGCTACTATTTCACACGTTGATTTGGACATGGACCATAGAGATGCTATGTAGGTTCACATAGTATTATTTTGTTTACCGGAACCTAATGTGTTTTATGAATTGGCAGTATGAATGCCGGGAATTCAGAGAATCAGTTCTTGGTGCCATGCCTCATCATTGGGTAAGACTAGATGCATGTTATCTTTTAGTGCAGTTACTGTATTTTGGTTATTTCTAACTTAGGCATGATTTTTTGTTCTTTTTCAGGATAGGAGAGAGGACACTTCCCTACACCTTGCACAATTTAAGAAGCATAAAAGGAAACAGTTAAAGAAAACACAAGGAAAAAATGTTTTGAATAACGTGCACAAGCCCAGTGAACATAATCCACCCGGAAAGGATGATACTACTAGACTAACCAAAGCGATCGGGAAAGCTGCAGATCTGGCTGGGTCAGCTAAAGGGAAAAAGGTATAAGATATTTTTACGTCTGTAAATGTCAAAATGCACCTATCTTCTCTTTGTTGCAAATTGACCACGAGTGCAGTTATCTTGAAGTCTCCATAGTATGGATATGTTTGAGCGACTACTCCCTCCGTGCTAAAATTAGTCTCTTGATTTTGTCTAGATGCGGATGTATCTAGATCTATTTTATTTGTAGATACATCCGTACCTTGAAAAAGTTGGGACACTTATTTTAGAACGGAGGGATTATATTGTAGATGGCTATAAAATCAAATTAACCAAACTTACTGTATATACTTTTTTATGGAATGCCTGTACAGCTATTCATGTCTATTTATGATTAAATAAGTAATATATAGCACTGAAGTCTTTATCATTTGGCATCTGTTGTTCCCTGGCTAAGGGTGCAAAACTGTAAACTGATGCTAATGTCTCTTGTGATTACTTTTATTGGGATCAAGCCTGGTTAATATACTTCATCTTCATGTATTCTCCATAACATTATAGCCTTTGCCAGTAGGATTTATCTAATTCTCTAAACGTATAGTTTTCCGAACTCATCAGTTATTGAGTGGCACATTTCTATCTGCATAATGCGGTCTGTTCTGAAATTTGTGATAGCTAGTGCATATTCCTTTGCACCACAGACCTTATGTATCACTTTGTACATGAATGTAACATCTGGCTTCTATCGCAGTCTCTTAACAGGCTTTATATTCCTACAATCACAAACCATACTCAAGTTTGGTGGGTTCCTAATGTTGTTGTTGCACATGAAAAGGAAGGGATTGAGGCTATTCATCTAGCATCTGGACGTACAATTTGCAAGGTACAAGATGCATCTTAGTGAATTTTGCTGCTCGCTCTCTGCTATTACTTACGTATCGGCTCATTAATTTTGTTAAAAGAAAAGTGATCCAGCTTTTTCAAATGGTTCTTTGATTATTTTATGCTCTACATTTTCTTCATTTTAATAGGGATGTATTCATGTGTAAAAGCTAGCTGCCTTTTTTTACAAGGGAAATAACTGATGGTACACTGGGTGACATCAAGATATTAATGGAGATTAAACTAACATTGTTGAATGCAAATAAATGTTTGATAGATCAATCTGCGGTTGTACAGTATCTATGTATACGTTTTTAGTTTCTGTAGCAACCCTGTTCCTTCTAAGGGAATCACAATTCATGTGTATTTATAAACATTTTTTTGTTTCTGTTACACAATCTTATGTTTAGTCATCTCTGACTTGTTGTGATATTGTTTGCATGTTTAGCTTCATTTGACTGAAGGAGGTCTTCATGCAGATATTAATGGAGATGGAGTTCTAGATCATGTTCAGGTGTGTTAAAGTGTCAAGCTTTTTTAATCTGTGCACATTTTAAGGTCTGGATAATAATACCTTCAGGCCACTGCCAATGTATTTTATGTCCGTAATTTGGAGCATAACTATATTTTTTCCACGGCTGGTTGTGTCGAATTTTGTGAGAGAACCAGGCAGTAGCCTAGTGGTTGGGTCGCAGTGGCGCATCCCACCAACCAGAGTTTGAGTCACGCTGGGAATGAATTCTGGAATTCTTAACCTATCTTCTTATTGTATTGGCACAGGGTTCCTCCCCTGTCGGAATCGCTTTTTTTTTTAAAGAAGACAAGATCTCTGCCTTTTCATTGATTGATCAAAACATTTTAATTGTGGAAGAGACGTTCACCAACACCCCAGGACACAACGTTGAGAGTACTCTCTTTAGTCCCACAAAGAGGTTCCTAAGATGTTTAATGCCTGCCAACCATCTTAGGCCTTTTCAATCATTAAACAAATTGGTTCAAATGGTATATAGGAATTTCAGTTAGTTTTTCGTCCCTCAAACATGAACATAGATCATACTGAACATGGCTTGTTCTGTCTGTATTATTATTACTTGTTTTGCTATCATTTTGTCCTAGTAAGTATTAAGTTCACTTGTGATGAAATAATATATTGCCTTTGTCTTAAATGACTAGTCAAAATCTGTGAATGCTTGAACTACTAGTGTTAACATGATAAATGAATCCCCCCCCCCCCCCCAGTTCACCTCAAATAATCAGCGTTCATATTCACAATGGAACTTGAGGTCTACTAATTTGAATTGGAAATGAGGGAATTAGTGTACACAGACCCAACTTACAGTCAGTATCATATCTTCCATTTTAATGATTTTTTAGTAAGTTCATCCCCGTCTGCTGAAATTGGCAGTTTCTTTCCTGCAATTCTTCTAAAGAATGAGTGATTGTCAGGTATGCCTTGTTTGATATCTTTTTGTTAATCATTGTTATCAAGATTGTTGGTTCATTCTTTTGTAGGTTGTCGGTGCAAATGGTGCTGAGCAAACTGTTGTTAGTGGGTCCATGGAAGTCCTAAAACCCTGTTGGGCAGTTGCTACATCGGGTGTACCAGTTCGGGAGCAACTTTTCAATGTTTCGATCTGCCATTACAACCATTACAATCTGTTCCATCATGGTGACTTCTCAAGAAGTTTTGGGAGGACATTTGATCCAAGTGGCTTAGAGGTGGCAACACCTATTCTGCTACAGAGAGATGATGGTCATAAACACAGAAGAGGAAGTCATGGTGATATCATCTTTCTAACAAGCCGGGGAGAGGTCAGCATATTCTTCACTGTTATTTTTTGCAAGTGCACATGTAGGGTAGTTAGGCAGGGTTGCTCCATATGCAGGGAACAATTCATAAGTGAGGTAATCTGGAGAAATATCAAACAAAATGTTGTAGAGTTTCTTACTGACATGTGTGGGTTTTGAGACTGGTGCATACTTATTTATCCTTATCTGTCTCCAAGCCCTCTCGGCATTTTTTAATTGGTTTTATATGCATGAAATCGAGATACTAGCTTTTCTCTCATTAATAAATTATCAACAGTGGTGGTTTATTTCCAATAGTACCCTAACTTGTTTTTTTTTGCAACATTGTAGGTGACCTCGTACTCTCCAGGTCTACTTGGTCATGACGCGATGTGGAGATGGCAACTATCGACAGGCGCAACATGGTCCAACCTTCCATCTCCATCTGGTATGATGGAGAACATCGTGGTTCCTACACTCAAGGCCTTCTCTCTCTGGGCGTACGACCCGAAACAGGTGATCATTGCGGGCGGCGACCAGGAGGCCGTGGTGATCTCTCCTTCTGGCAGCTTACTGGCATCCATCGAACTCCCAGCGCCTCCGACCCACGCGCTGATCCTCGAGGATTTCTCGGGCGATGGTCTAACTGATGTGATTCTGGTGACGTCTGGGGGAGTGTATGGTTTTGTGCAGACGAGGCAGCCTGGGGCGCTCTTCTTCAGCACACTTGTCGGCTGCCTGATAGTCGTGATTGGAGTGATATTCGTTTCTCTGCACCTGAACTCGCCAAATGGTGGTAAACCCAGGTCGTCGAGTGGCCACCGGTGACATGCTGTAATGTGTCTTCTGTCGAGAGAGATTTCCAGCTGTGTGGAGCTGTTATAGTGTTGGAACTAGATTATCATATGCTACTAGTTAGCTGGCGGTGTTTCACTTATGTGAACTTTCCACAAGGTGTATGTATTTTTGGTAGTTAACTTATGTTGTATGACGCAGATCCTACATGGGTATAGCTCTGTTACTGAAGACTATCAGTTCACATACTCTGGCTAGCATTAAATATCTTTGTCTAAATCAGCACGTGAAATAACATGGAGAACGTACAATGAGATACAAAATACTACTTCCTTTGTACCATATATTAGTGGCTTCTTCGAGTAGAATGCAGAAGTGCACTCAATCGATTCTTCACTTCTTTGCAGTTAAGAAGATGTAGATCGCCGGCGTGGAGTTGTAAATTTACTTTGTGTGAAGTCGACTGGATGCATACTTGTGTAGATTGCCTAGCTCGATCTTTATTTTCTGGGATTTGCTGGGTTCGCGCTCAGTCTAGTAATCAGTTGCAACTGAGATTTGATTTTTATTTTTTGAGAATCGACAACTCTTTATTGCTTGATTATAAAGTTTACAGGAATTGAAAGATGAACTGGAGGCTGTAAAAGCCAAACTTGACGACTGATTTCTCGGTTTACAGAACTGCGAGCTAGTCGGTGAGCTTCTCCATTGGAACATCTTGATTTATGCCTGAACTGTGCCGTTGTGAACAAACATGCCGTCTACTTGATCTCCCGTGTGATCACCCCATAGGTGATAGGCCGGAAAATAAGTTTGCTTTAGGTCATTGACAACTTCCACGCAATCTGTTGCCACACATATGTGCTGAAGGTTCAAATCTTGTGCCAAATCAAGTGCTTCACGCTAGGCTAATGCCTCTAGAGTAGCAGGTGAAAATGATCCTGCTAGAGTAAGAGCCGAAAATGATCTTGGGGAGCGTGGATGGTTGCTCGCGGTAGGCAACAGAGAGAGGTAGATTAGGGTTTTTCCTTTTCTCCCCGACACACGCCATCCTGGGGTGTCCAGGGGACTTGGTGGCCTCACCTCTGTAATGGATTTCGTCCTTTCTCCTCAATCTTAATACAAAACGCGCAGATCTCCTGCGGGTACTAAAAAAAAATCGTCCTTGGTTATTCTTCTCGGAACCTGTGCGTGTGTGCGTTGCTCGACACGTACTACAAGGTGGCTTTTGTTGGTGACAGTACACACCCCTCACATCGATCATCTCCACTCGGCGGCGGTGCAAATTGAGCCGAATCAGTTCCCCCGCCCCTCACTCCTCTTCACCACCCGCCGTGGTTCTCCTAACAAATTGATCGGGGTGTGGTTTCTACTATCGTGCTCTCCTAACCTCGGTGCGCGGCGGGATGTGCCTGTTCGTCTTGGAGGAAAATGGGATATCGGCGTGGACACCATTGGACTCGGAGGCCACGACGTGGAGCCGGCGGTTCCATGTCACCAGGCCGGAATTGGAGGCAAGGGTGGTGCTTCAGCTCGACCCGCATGCAGGGTTTCAAGCAGCTTCTTCTTCATGCGTACGGGGAGAGGAGCGGCGCCTTGATCCTGGAGGTGACGCCAGGCGTGTTCCTCCGGCTTGACATCGGAGAGGCTACAATTTGGCGCGGGTTGTCAAGCTCGGGACCCAAGATAGCAATGCCAGATATGTCACATGCTTGTGCTTGCATGAGATAGATTTGGCTCTTTGCTCCAGGACATGAAATCCTTCCCTCAAGGTACAATCCTCTTCTTTTCTCCGTAAGCCATAAATTTGTTCATTGATGTTCAGTTCTGAATTCTTAACCTGCTTGTTTTCCTATCTGCCTATTTTTAGTGCAATAAGACTACTCTGCATCAAGTTTGTAGTAGGAATTAAGAACTGTATGTATGTTTTGCCAGAATGCAATATTCTTGTTCCACGTTTATAATTGTCCCGTATTCCCTTGTAATATATATCATGTGTTAGGAGAAGGAGAGTCCACGATTTGCAGGAGAATTTAGAACTGAAACATACTTCTTTTGTTAGACAATATATACTAGCAAAGTGTCCGTGTGTTGCAACGGATTTAAAATAAATATTCATGTAATCTTGAAAATATATAGTACTTTCTCCATCCATAAAACTGTAGTAGTATTTAGGTTTGTCTAAATCTGAATGTATATAGATATATTCAAATTTTGACAAATTTGTGACGTCCTTTTATAAATGGAGGGAGTACTATAGTTCTTACCTTACAAAAAGTATATATTTTTCACCCCCTCTTTGATTGTATACAGTTACAAACATTGTGACCACGATGTTACAATCGTCTAGAAGAACAAGGAAAACACACCATTTACGTTGCAATTTTCTTTCTTAACATCATTAACATCGAAAATTTGAAGTAATAATATAGAAAATTATGAGTTTACAGTATAATCAATTACAATTAAATTGCATGGATAAATTTCTGTAATCACCAAAAGAATTGGCTCAATAGAAAAACTTTTGTTGGTGCCCTTTTAAAAAGTAAAACTTGGAGAAGGAGGTCCATGGTGCACGATTTATTACATATTGTAGACTCACGCATGCTAATAACAATTTTGCATTCAGAAAAATACACCGAGAATACATCTTACATTCACATCTATAACTGCTACTACTGGAGCTGCAATATTAGTAGTAGTTCTTACAAATAACCTATCATTACATTCCTGTCAATATAAATCGACCCGTTTTGCCTACATATGCACGACTGCTTGTTATCTTCAGATTTATGAAGTATGCCCTGCTTGTTTCTGACTTTTGATCGATTTCAGGTGATTCGGCATCGGAGGGTACATCAGAAGCTTAATTCGTGGGACAGCAAGGGCAGACTCTTGTTTTGCTCTCCTACGTACTGCTCAACTATGTGATGCTTAGGGTTTGTGAACTCCAGATGAACAAGTGAACCTTAGTACTAATTAAATTATGCTCTGAATCTGTGGCCCAGATGATCTCAATCCAGTTGTGAATCTGTGGATCTTTGCAGCACTACTGATGATTTGTGTAAGGTTGTGAACCTGTGATCTGTTTATCGCAGCTCATCGGTTTGGTGAACCGGCAATTTACAAGGCGTGTTTCAAGAGCATTTTAGTTGCTTTTTTATGGCTGGCATTAAACATTCGTGCATAAAAGCATAATAAGGAAGCTTGCTTCCGTCACTACCAAAGAGGGGAAAATAGAACGTCAAAGAAACAAAATCTGCGTGTTGGGCATCTCGCCGGTCCAATCCATTTTAAACATCAAAATCTAAATTTTAATTTGTTTCGGTCGGTCCGTGAATATAAATGCGGCCACGTTCTCCTCTTGTCTTTTTTTTTTTGAGAGTTAACGGCTGCCTTTAATTAAACATCAACATCCAATGCTACAAGGTTCATTACAAATTCTGGGGGTAATCCCAACCAGACTTCACACACATTATTACTGCAGCCTTCTTTAGCTAAACGATGCGCAACTCCATTACATGATCGTCGCACGTAAGTGACTAAAGATTCATCAAACTCCTGTAGAAGCAGCTTGATATCTTCAACCAGGGGACCATTAGCCGATCGGTCCAGCTCCTTTTTATTCAGCTTTGACACAGCTCCAGCACAGTCCGTCTCCAGAACCATCTTTGTCACTCCCACCTCCTTCGCTAAGAGAACCGCTCTCCGGCATGCTAGTAACTCAGCGCTCTCTGGATCATCAACACGGGGAAAAAATGGCATGCACATGCAATATGTGCTCCATGGTGATCACGGACGATCACACCTCCACCTCCGTGATTATGTACCTTAGAGAACGCTCCGTCTGAGTTCGCCTTAAACCAGCCCGGTTGAGGAGGTAGCCAGTGCTCCTCCGCTTGGTTCCCGCGTACCATTGCAGCTTCCTTTAGAGATCGCCACTCCTCCGTGAGCGCAACGGTGCGACGAGCAATATGCTCCGGGTTTTCAATCATCGGTTCATCCCTAGCGTTATTCCTTGCTAGCCACATATGATATAGAGCCATAAGGTACACTGCCAAATCCTGCTCCGCCATCCTCCCAATATCGCGATGAGAATGGTACTCCTGTGGCGGCCCTGGCAGCTCGAGTCCAGTAAGCTTCCTAATTGCCTCCCAGACATGCACCGAGTGTGCACAGGCCCAGAAACGGTGTATGATCGTTTCATCTCTATTACAGACAATGCACTTGACGCCTAGCTTTATTTTGCGCCTCCTTAATTCCTCCCCCACAGCCAGAGCATTCCTTGTCACTCTCCATCCATGCACCTTCACCTTGCCTGGAATATTAGCCGACCATAGTGATAACCAACCCTGGTGTTCTGAGACATTCAGCGAAGAGCTCGCTCTACCCGCGGCCGCCGCCTTGAGGTGTCTCTTCAGGTGATATGCCGATCTTACACTGAAAACACCATTTTTGGTGTAATTCCATGCAACATAGTCTTCGGATCCAGCTCTACCCACTGGTATCTTCAGTATATCTTCGACATCCGCCTGATAAAACACATCATTCAGCTTATCACTATTCCATCCTCCTCCACCTGGTAGAAGAAGCTCTTTCACCTTCTCAACGTGTTGGTCTGGTTTACTTCCAACAGGCCTTTTGATGGATGATCTTGGGATCCAATTCTGGTTCGAAACATCTATATTCTCTCCATTGCCCACCCTCCAAATAAGTCCCTCTTTCAACAGCTCCCGCCCATGCACAATACTTCTCCAAGTATACGACGCTCGCTTCGGGCATCCCGCGCTCAGAAACTTTCCTTCCTTGAAATAGCGAGCACGCAGGACCCTCGCACAGAGAGAGTTCGGTACAGACATTAGCCTCCATGCCTGCTTTGCTAGGAGAGCTTGATTAAAATCTTGGTAGTCCCTAAACCCCATACCTCCGCTGCGTTTTGAGGCACACATTTTCTCCCAACTTAACCAATGAACCCTCTTCTTTCCTTTCAGGTCCCCCCACCAAAACCCTGATGAAATCGATTTCAGAGTATTGCATTGCCCCTTGGTTAGCTGAAAACAGCCCATCGTATATGCTGGTACAGCCTGTAGTACCGATTTAACCAAGATTTCTCTCCCTATCTTGGACAATCCCTGTCCCTTCAGCCCGGCCACCTTCCCTCTTGATCGGTCACTTAAGTGTTTAAAGGCGCCATTCTTTGACCGGCCCACGACAGTGGGTAGACCAAGGTACCGTTCAGACAAAGCTTCACATTGAATCCCCACATTGTTCTTGAGCTGTGCCTTGACAGAATCATTTGTCCCTTTCCCAAAAAATATTGCAGACTTCTGTAAATTAACCCGCTGCCCCGAACACGCTTCATATCTCTGCAGGATTTGTTTTAAAGTCTCCAAATTACCAGTACTCGCTTCAAGGAAGACTACACTATCATCCGCAAATAGTAAGTGGGTCACAGTTGGTCCGCCGCTTCCAAACCTCACCCCAGACACCTCTCTCTCCAGCTGAGCTTGGCGGAGTAGAGCGGAGAAACCTTCTACACAAAACAAGAAGAGGTAGGGCGATAGTGGATCCCCTTGCCTCAGGCCACGGGAGGGTCTAAAAGAGCCAGACAGACACCCATTTAGTTTGACAGAGAATCTGACCGTGCGAACACACCTCATGATCATATGTACACAAGCCTGAGAGAAACCCATTTTCAACATCATCCTTTCGAGGAAAACCCACTCAACGCGGTCATACGCCTTCATCATGTCGAGTTTCACTGCACACAACGGCTGCTTCCTCTTCCTTGTTCTAATAGCATGGACACAATCGTATGCGATAAAGACGTTGTCCGTTATCAACCTTCCAGGGACAAACACGCTTTGTTCTTCAGATATTAAGACCGAGAGAACTCTCTTCAGCCGGTTGGCAAGCACCTTTGAAGCGATCTTGTATAGTACATTGCATAGGCTGATCGGACGGAATTGGGTTAGAAGCTCCGGCGCATTGACTTTTGGGATAAGAACCAAAATTGTGTCATTAAAATCAGCCGGACATTCTTTCCCAGCCAAAAAATCTCTCACCGCCTGGCACACCATTGGTTTCAGAAACGACCAGTGTCGTTGGTAAAACAGAGCCGGCAACCCGTCTGGACCCGGCGATTTGGTCGGACCCATCTGGAAGAGCGCTTCAGAAATTTCTTTGTCGGTAAACCCTGCAGTCAGGGCATTATTCATATCATTTGTCACCGCCTCATTGATCAGATCCAGTACCTGGTCACCACCATCAGAACCTTCAGAGGTGTAGAGGTTATGATAGAAGGCCTGTGCCAAGCTACCCATTTCCTCATTCGTCGTGCACAGCGAACCGTTCTCCCTTCGAAGGCCATGGATTGTATTTTTGCGACACCGGTGCGAAGCTCTATTATGAAAATACTTGGTGTTCTTATCCCCTGCCTTCAGCCATTCCTGCCTAGACCTTTGTCGGTACATGATTTCCTCTTTCTCAAAGACGTCATGCAGTTGCTTCTCCAATTCAATAATCTGCGGAGAAGTACCTTGTAATCGGGCCGCATTACGGGCAGCCTCAATTTGTGATCTCAACCGCTTGATCTCAGCCTTGACCGACCCAAAAGTTTCAAAACTCCATTTTTTCATATCCGCCGATACCTCTCGGAGCTGTCTCCAGAGACCCTGAATTCCCTGCTCACTACTAGATCGATCCTCCCATGATTTCTTGATCATTTCATCAAAACCCTCATGGCGCAACCACATTTCCTCAAACATAAACCCACGCGATATGGCACTATTTTGTGTAGGAGCGTCCGTTGCAATTCTTATCAACAGTGCCATATGGTCGGATTCTTCAGTCACAATGTGCTCAACCAAGGAGAAAGGATACATTTCCAGAAACGACGCTGTCGCCGTTCCCCTATCCAGCCTCACTTGGATATTCTCACCTTCTCCTCTCTTGTTATTCCAAGTAAAATCATATCCCTTATACCCCATATCTATAAGGTTACATTCCGTCAAACACTCTTGGAATGCTTGCATGTGTGCTTGACTTCGAGGATTACCCCCCATCTGTTCATGCTGCATGAGGATCTCGTTGAAGTCGCCGGCACACAACCACAGAAGATTATCCTGTGATTTCAGATACCTCATCGCCTCCCAAGTTTTACTTCTCAGGTCAGTCCTCGGCTCTCCATAGATTCCAGTGAATCTCCACGTCTTCCCCTCGACACAAATCTTTGCATCAATGTAGTACTGACACCACGGTCTGACCGAGACCTCCACTCCTTCTCTCCACCATAACGCCAAACCCCCACTTCGTCCTTCACAGCTCACTGCCACTCCATTAGAGAAACCCAGACTCCATCTAATCCTCTCCATCTCCTTGTCTCTCTTTTTTGTTTCACACAGAAAAACCACCGATGGATTGTATGACCTACACAGGTCACGCAGTCCGCCTACTGCCGCGTCCAATCCCAAACCGCGGCGGTTGAGGCTTAGGAGATTCATTGTCCCCGGCGGCCCTCCGCCGCGGGGGTCCGCCATGGGGTCTTCAATTCTATCGAACACCGATGCATTTCTGCTCCTTCCTTGCTCATCACCAACCTCCTCTATCCTGTCAAAAACAGAATTGGTTCTCTGTCTTTTCCCAGCCGATTCCGAACTTCCTTCCTCAATGACCTGAACCTCCACCGGCATCCAGACCTGCTTGGTCCCTCTCTTCCTATTCTTGGTACCCTGTGGTACATGATGCTTTTCGACACCTGGCATCTTGGGTTGGTTCCTTGGTCTCCTTGTAAAAGTTCTTTGTTGGTTCCTTGAGGCCGAAGCCATGGAGGTCTTGTCAGATTGTTGTGCCCCTCCTTGCATCCTGTGACGCTTATCGGGACTAGAGACCTCCGCTCTATCTCGCCGCTGCTCAACCCCACCAGTGTGGGACGAGCTCGAATGGTCAAAATAATCATAGTCCCGTGAGAGGTTTCTTCTGGGTGGTATATCCCTCACTGTTGCCATACCTCTCCCCCTCGATTCTGATCCCGTAGACCAGCTTCCATAGCTTCCAGAAGAAAAGGCCGGCCTTGGTGGAGCCGGCGGCTTCAAATTTCGTCCTGGTGATGCCCTAAGCCATTCCCCCCATTGTTTCACTTCTTGCTTCTCCGCTGAACAGAGATCCTCAGTGTGCACAAGACAGCCACAATCAAAGCAAAAATGTGGAATCTTCTCATACTTCAAATCATACCAGGTCCCCTCCACATCATCTTCTGATTCCTTTACACTCACCCCTCTAAGAAGAGGTTGATCCACCCGTACTTGCACTCTAATTCTCAGCTCCTTTCCCCATGCCATACCTTCCTCATCCACATCAGCTGCAATGTATTTTCCTATCCATCCCCCAATCAGCTTTGCGAAGAACAGATTCATCATGTCCATAGGAAGGTCCAGTACTCTTACCCAGACATCGACCGAATCAAAAACCATATCCGAAGGCCTAACCGATCCTGAGTATTCTTTCAACAGCACCATCTGAAAATCAAACTGCCAAGGGCCATTGTTCATCGCATGTTTCCAATCTTCCTCCGATGCAAAGCGAACCACAAATCTATTGTTTCCAATATCCCTGAATTGCGCCACCCGGTGGAGCCCCCACGCTCGTGTCATTGCTCTATCTAGGGCACTAATCACAAGCTTCCGCTGAGAACAAACTTTACCTACCGCCGCCCACCGTGGCCGAGGGATCTGTGCCGAATCAGCCCCACGGATAATCAGCCCAGTGGCTTCCTTGTCCGTCAACAATAGATCTCCAAGCTTTGCCGACAACCCTGCTGCTAGATCCTCTGCTCCCGACTTGCCTAGAGATTTTGATGGTGTCCTCGTCGGACCACCGCCTCTCCCTGCCGGTCTGGACGGAGTGGCCATAAGAACCTTACACCTCCACGTCTCCCGAGCGCCTGGACTCCGGAGAGATTGCACACCAACGCGCGCGAGCAACCTTGCCGTCAAGATCGATCCCGCCGCCGATCACACCACCCGCCAGACGCAAAACCCTAGCTAACCACGATCGCCTGGATGATCGCCCTAGAGTAACTTCCGTCTTTTTGGTGGACCCGCTTATTCTCCTCTTGTCTGTTCAGGTCGGGCGCTGTCCTTTGCCTATTTTTTTTCTATATCACCAAATTGACCAATATATAAATAAAAAATAATAATGTATTATAACTAAATTAATTTAAATAGTTTATAACCAAGAAGCAACATAGTTCACAATGAAATGTAGGTCACAAACAAATTAAAACATATAAAATGACAGGAGATGACTACTATATTCGTGTCAGTGCATGCTAATGCTCAATCAAATTAGTTTGAAGTCAGTTTTGAGTGTGGCGGTCATGCATCTCATGATGCACATGGTGGACGGGCCAAACATTGTTGGATCAGCCTCTAGCTTAGCTAAATCAACCTGAAATTGCAACTTTTGGTCATGGAGGCTTATCATCACCCTAATCATCACGCTCATCCTTAAGGATTATTTTGTGCATGATTACACAAGCACACATCATCTTTCATATGGTCCTGCTGCCTCATGTTCTCGCAATGTGCCGAACAGTGGCCCACCAGATGAAATATGCAACATGACATAATCTCAACTTTTTTTTTGAGATAAAGCTGCTGCGATATATTAAACGGCACACTCAGGTGCTAACACAGTTACAAGGAAGTCTGGAGGAACGTCCTCCCACACTTCACTACACTTATTCTCGCAGCCAAATCTAGCTAAACAATGCGCAACTTTGTTTCCAGTACGTCGCACATGCCTAATAGAGTGATCGGCGAAGTCCTTCAGCATCGACTTTATTTCCTCGACTAACGGTCCATGGATAGACCTGTCCACGTCGTTGCTTCTGATCTTTGCCACAACACCAAGGCAATCAGTTTCCAACACAATCTTCGGCAACCCCTTCGTCCTTGCCATCGCCAGCGCTTGCTTACATGCCATGAGCTCAGTTCTTTCCGGGTATGCGGCAAGGTGGAAAAAATGGCTGGCTCCCTCCAGGAACACACCATCGTGATTACGCATAACCACGCCACACCCACCCGTCCCGTCCTTCGCCGAGAACGCACCATCAACATTGAGTTTTGTCCAGCCGCTATCAGGAGGGAGCCAGTGCTCCGTCACCTGTAACGAACCCGTCTTGCCCGCCGGCCTAATCCCTTGCCACTCCTCGATCAGGAAAAACAATTTATGTACGATATGTGGGGCGGCAATCCGCACCTCCTCCCTCGCCTCATTTCTCGCCAACCACATCTGGTAAAGAACCATAACACACACGTTAACCTCATCTTCTTTCAAAGATCCAAACCAGTGGAGCAGCCAGCCCTGCAAGTCACGGTGGCATCGCATGTATCCTCTCGGCCGGCTTAGACGGAGACCCGACTGCCTGCGTGCAAGCTCCCACGTCTCCGCCGAGTGAGCACACTCCCAGAAACGGTGCATCAAAGTCTCCTCCCGATCACATACAATACAACGCACCCCGCCCTTGATCCTTCTTCTCTGCAACTCGTCACCAACAGGCAAACCATTCTGGATCAGCCGCCAGACATGGATCTTCGCCTTCCCAGGGACATTTGCCGCCCACAGGGCTAACCAACCCCTGTGATCCTCTAGACTGGAAGACGAACTAGTTGATCCAGTTCTTGCTGAGTTGAGGTGCATCTTAAGATGATATGCTGACCGTACACTGAATATCCCGTTTTTTTGGTGTAATTCCAAGCTAAATAGTCTTCTATTCCAGCTCTACCCACATGAATATTCAGAATATCTTCAACATCACCATCAAAGAAAACCTCACGCAGTTTACTTTCATTCCACCCCTGGCCCCCATCCAGCAAAACCTCCTCTACCTTACTTATCTCCATACCAGGCTTATGTCCTAGTGGCTTCATCCGGCCAGCCCTTTGGATCCAGTTATCAGCCCAGACATCGATCTTCTTCCCATCCCCAATACGCCACACCAAGCCTTCCTTTAACAGATCCCTGCCATGCAAAATACTCTTCCAGGTGAAAGAAGCTGCCGTCAAGAAACCCCCAGTTTTGTAGTACCTCGCCTGGAGTACCCTAGCACATAGCGATGAAGGGACTGTCAATATACGCCATGCCTGCTTCGCGAGGAGGGCCTGGTTAAAAATACCATAATTCCGAAAACCCATGCCTCCTCCCCGTTTCGACACACACATCCGTTCCCAGCTTATCCACGGCACCTTACGCTTCCCTTCGGCTGACCCCCACCAAAACCCAGTGGCTATGGAGGTTAATTTAGAGCAAGTTTTCTGCGCAAGTTTGAAACAACCCATCGGATAGGTCGGCACCGCCTGCAGCACCGATTTTATAAGAATTTCCTTTCCCTCCATGGACAAACCCTAGCCCTTCCATCCGTGCACCTTGTTCCAAGACCGTTCTGGCAAGTGCCTAAAAGCTCCCTCCTTAGAGCGCCCCACCGCTGTCGGGAGGCCCAAGTATTTCTCCGCTAGAGCTTCACATCTGATCCCTATAGTTGCTTTCAACAGAGTCTTCCTCTCCTCCGGACACCCCTTACCAAAATATATCGATGATTTATCTCTATTAACTTTCTGGCCGGAGCTTAACTCATACGCCCCCAGCACCTCCTTCAACGCTAACAAACTCGCTTTCGAGGCCTCCAAGAAGACAACGCTGCCACGCAACATGCGGTGACTCCAAAGATAATTGACTCAAGAGTTGTAGTATACAAGTCGTTGATATGATCTTTGTGAAGGGACTTCACAAATTGCCATATCCTCGTAGTGGTACAACAAATATCACAGTCATAACACTTCCATACTTTATTAAGCAAACATTGTCTTACAAGTTGGTATCCTCACAGTCCTATGAGGACAATTCCTAAGAGACTACTAAAGTACCATTACAACTTATACCAAAGATGATTGGGGCACATTATCTACCGGGAAAGGTGGTATAACATGGCAATTTAACCGCCGGCAGAATTTTTCCTGCTGTTTAGGGCTCGCCCTGGGCAAAGCCGCTGGGTAAAATCTTTGCCGCTTATTTTTCATTTCCGCGGTTAGTCCGCTCGTAGATATATTTGTGCCGGCAGCTGTAATTTCTTTTTCCCGCTGGTTGATTGAACGGCTCTAAGAGATAGATGCCGGCTGTTTATACTATTGTCGGCCTTTACTAGCCTCAAATGTCGATTTATTGGCTATTGCTGCTAGCTTTTAATCAGCTTCTAAAATTGTGTTTAATATTCGTGACAAAATTTTTGCAGATTGTAGCACTAGAGAATGCAATTTCCAAAATGAATATAAACATGATTCGAGTACAATTCCACTAACAAGATCTATTCACTTCTTCAAAATACCACCGGTAGAAAAGGCTATCAATATGTGCGCATCGCCATTGGTCGCTGGTTGCGCAACCGCGACCAATTGCGCGACTAGCAGCCCCCTCTCCCTTTAGTCGCGGCTTCTGGCCGACCGCGACTGGGAGCCGCTGTTGTGTTTAGGGTTTTAGGCCCCCCAAACCTGCCCCCTAAACCTCGTTTTCTGCTTAATTTGTATTGTTTTATTTATTTTGTGCTTTATTTGTAATTTTGAAGGAGTACGCTTCACATATTCTACTAACATTTTCATACATGCATGCATAGATGTACAATTTCAAACAAATTTGAAATTAGAACCAAAAAGAATTCAAGAGGAATATACAATATATATTCAATATCATCGGATGACCATATACAAGTTTGAACAAGTTTCCGTTAAGCATAATTTAATGCATATAGTTCTACGTCCTCTACGTAGTGTTGTCCCGTAGGATCGATGACTTCCTCGCGAACCATCCAGCTAGTTCCTCCGAAGTGGCCGGAAGCGCAGCTTCTGGACTAAGCGTCATCCGGAAAGTTATTCCTCCTCGATGCTGGCACGCCCATCCGACCGGGACCCGCGCAGAGGTGCATTCCCCCGGATCCTCTCACAGCTTCGACATAGTATCCACATGGTTAGATTGGTCCCCGCCTGGCCGACATTATCGCCACCGTCCGCACTTTGCCCTTTTAAAATCTAGCTCTTTGAATTCACCGACCTTTCGATCCAACCGAGAAACCGCCTCCAAACCCTACGAGGCAAAGAAAATTAAATGAACAAGAGAGTTATTAATTAGTTACTTGATAGCAGGAGATGATGAACGAAACAGGCCGATCGATATACAGCGCTAAATGAATGAAAACAATTACTTCCGCAACATTCTTCTCTCTCTCTCATGCTCGGCCACAAAGCGCCGCATCCGTGAGTCGTAGAGTCGTGGACGAGATATTCTCGTCGGAGGTGCCAACTTAGAATTACCATCGGGCCAGTTAGACCCAACCGCATGGACACGATACATGTACAGCCATGCAAAAAGAATCTCATCGACAGCCAGCTCACATACCATGCATGGAGTAGTAACAAAAGAGAATGTGCTCAAGATGTAAACACTCACCCAAAATGGTAAGGAAATAGAATATCACTTTGAGTTCCCGTTTTCTAAGAAACCGCCACAGAGTCTTCCTCCACGTCGGCGGGGTGGTGTTCTAACACATATGAATTAACGATGGGTGGGACAATGAACCCAACATCATGGATGTTCCTTACCTCGCATTTCCCGCCTCTTCATTCTCGCATAATAAATGCGTAGACCAACAAGATAGTTAGGATCAATATATAGTGCAGGCAATGAACGAGATGGGGTAGAAATTAATAAATCACTTACAGAACGTAGCAACCGATGATAGATTTGTCGAGGTCACAGATTGAATAGCCGGAAATCACTCCACTCCGATGAATTGTTATATAGTATTGTTTGAAGTGATGCTCAACCTAACTCATATAAATATAGTCTTGGCGTTTTTAAGTTTTATGTAACTTCTTGTACTAATTTAGTGTACTCTTTCATTTGTCGAGGTAGATCCTCTTCTCAAGCGTAGGCTCGACGAGAGGGCCATTCTTCACATATGTAAAAACTACGTCCTTCATTGGGCGACTCATCAAGGCCCCAATAAAGGCACGAAGAGTGATACCTAAGTCGGTCATTGTTATCCTGGGCACTTACAAATTAATCCAAGCGCCGCACTGCTATGATATCGGGGGCATCCTGGACCATGGCTTGCACTATGAGCGGGGCGATCGATTGTTTACTTGTTCCCCGAGCTGGCAACTTTCCCCCTTTCTAATTCTTCTCGGCCTCTCCAAGGCTTTCTTCTCCCGCTTTCTCCGCCAAATCTTGGTTCCTCTTGAACGCGAGTGCTTGCTTACGGTTCACGTGCATAGTCGTCAGCATTCTTTGCGGCTTGGGACGGTGTTCAAAAATGACTTAGCCCACTTCTTTTGCTCATCGAATACCGGGCTTGGCTCGCCCTCTATTTTCTTCCTTGCAGCTCGCCTCTCCATTTCTCTAAATCAAGAGCCGCGCCCGTCTCGACTTCCTCGGGCACTACATTCCTGCTGGGCCTCCGGGGAGAGGCTTCAAGATGGCCCGCACTTTGTTTTCTTAGGTACGCAAGGGTCCGGTTAATAATCCAGACTGTCGCTTCGCTTCTTCACGGGAGGTGGATTGGGGGCGCTGCCTCGCTTGCCCCGCCCGGCCGGACTAGGGGGCGGCGGGCCGCCACCCGCCGAGGTGAATTGGGGCGGCGTCGGCCGACGTGAAGGAGGTGTAGGTGAACCACCACCTCACCACCGCCGCCGCCACCACCACCGGAGGGGGGTGGACTGTTTGCCTTGGCGCCTTGCCTTGAAACTTTGATAAACTTCTTTTCATAGAATGAACCGGCGCTGACACCTAAGTCTTCTCCCTCCCCTTCGGTGTAGCAATGTCAATCTCCGGGCTCTCAAACCCTTGGACTATTTCCTCCACCGTGACACTCCAGCATAGCCATCTGAACAATAATGTGGAGTGCTCCAGCTCACATGGCAAAGCACCGCTGATGGCTACCTTTCATGGACATGTTCCCTATTGGATAATGCATGACATGCTTTCATCTCCTTTACATCACCCACGGGGTAGCGAGGAGGGTCCGTGCAGTAATTTCGACCGCCGTTGCATTATCGTAGCCGGCGAGCCCTCCGTGGAAGCCACGCGTTTCTCATCCGCGTTCCGTTTCCGAGATCCGCTGGATGATCTTCATTCGCCCCAGCCGCCGATCTTTCTGGCACTAAGTATATTCAAGGTTTTCTTCATCGTGATCGACTCTCCGAGACCAACTTAACCGCGCCATAACATCTGCATCCCGATCCATCTTTCTACGGCTTCAGAAGCAGTACATCGGGTCATCGTTCTGGGAGAACCCTACTTTCCACGGAATGTCCCCGGACATGCCTCGCATACCCTCCGTGTCTCAGGATTCCCGCGAGGGCTCTTGCCAGCCGTCGTCGTTCTCTGCATGAACTTGATCTTCCCTCTTGAGCATCCCTCATTGCCTCACATAAGCTTGGGCTTCGGTGGGCTTAATCATTTTGTTCCCCGATGAACACACGCCCCTCGTCTCCCGGCCCAGCGCGATCCCCCATGCCCGTACCACTCAGCCCTGGGCCCTTCTCGGGTCCCATCCCTCCGCACTGGACGGATTCCCCGCTACCCTCAGCTCTCTTCCCCTCCATCTTCTCCCACTTAGGCTCCCAAGCGATACCTCCTCGGCCCCATAATATGATTGTACTCCTTCTTAGCCGTATTTTCCTTATTTTTTTTCGTATATTTCAATGAAATGTCTGATTTCTTCTCGTTTCACAAAATCTGGCCAATCATGTTCAAGTCTCTCATATTGTCCTTTGAACCGGAGTCTTGTTCTGGTTGACATAGTCACGGGCTAGATTTGCTTGAATTTCCCGAATGTGGCCATCTTACCAAGAGCGAATCGTTTGATTAGCTTCCTCTTCTTGTTTTCCTCAATCTTGTTACCCTCTCATCGAATTTGTGGTATTCCGGAGGTAGGATAAAATGTTCCATAAGCTTTTAAAGCAATCCTTCTTAGTTCTCTTGTCGACAAAAGTGAAACCAAGACGGCCTTCTTTGGCTCATGCCACTCGGGAGGGTGATCGAGACGTTGTCTCTAACAACGGCTCCGCATTGGTTGGATAAACTTGGTGGCGTGTTTGCCCAGCACTGCGGCTGTGCCGCCGGCCAACCTCGATGGTATATATTTCTCCTTGTTTGAGCTGCCTTGGTTGCGCCACGCTTTGACGACGACGTACTCGATTTTTTCGACGATCCGGCCGAGGGCTAAAATAAGAAAGAGAGTCGCGCGTGTTACTACACACATATTTA
>NC_061512.1:41049809-41121523 GCF_022539505.1 Lolium rigidum
CTTTGAGCTCAGCCTGGACTGAACCGAACGTGTAGAAACTCCATCGCTTCATATCGCGAGACATAGCCCTCAGCTTGTGCCAAAAACCAGCAATGCCCGAGTCAACACTAGGATTATTGTCCCACGCCTCCTGAATCATGCTCTCGTACCCTTCGTGCTTCATCCACATCTCCTCTAACATAAACCCCCGGTGCTGCCCAGGCTGCCGTCTCGGCGCTGTCGCCAATGTACGTATCACCAGGGCCATATGGTCTGACTCCTCCGTCACCACATGTTCCACCTGCACGTCAGGGAACAAGCCGAGGAATGACGCCGTCGCCACTCCCCTGTCCAGCCTAACCTGCACGTTTGCCTCGCCCTCCCTTTTGTTATTCCATGTGAAGGAGTACCCCTTATACCCCAAATCTGTGAGTTCACAGTCCATCAAACACTCGCGGAATGCAATCATTTGGGCTTCGTTTCTAGGGTTCCCACCAATTTGTTCATCCTGGTGTAACACTTCATTAAAATCCCCAGCACAAATCCATGGGAGGTCGTCTTGGCGCCTCAAATATCGGAGCGCTTCCCACGTCCTATGCCTCTGTTCAGTCCTTGGCTCCCCGTAGATTCCAGTGAACCGCCAGGTCTTGCCATTATGGATTATCTTGGCATCAATATAGTACTGACACCACGGACGAACAGACACTTCCACACCCCCTCCTCCACCATAGAGCCAAACCTCCCGATCTTTCCACACAATCCACCGCGACACCATTATGAAAACCCAAACTCCACTTCAACCTGTTCATCGCTCTTGCCTTCTTCTTTGTTTCAGACAGAAAAACCACCACAGGGTTGTAGGATCTGATCAGATCCCGCAGTTCGCCTACTGCCGCGTCCAACCCCAAACCACGGCAGTTTAGGCAAAGGAGACTCATTGATCCGGGCGGCCCTGCGCTGCAGGGTCCGCCGATAAATCTTCAAGCCGTTCAAAGACAGAGCCACTCCTTTGACCCTCCTCTTCCTGCCCATTGAGACGATCAAACACAGAGGTAACCCTCTGCCTTTTGCCAGCGGAGCCCGACGCCTCCTTCCCAACCACCTGTACCGGCACCGGCATCCACACCGTCTTTGAGCTTCTTTTCCTGGTCTGGTGTACGCCAAGAGCCACTTGAGATCCTCCCACCTTAGTGAGATCAGCAGTCTTTCTAGTACGCTTAACATAAGTGCCAGCCGGATTCTTTCTCTGTTTGGAGCCCAGTGGCTCTCTCGAGACAGCTTGATCCCTCACCGGCGCTTTCTGCCTCCCCCCCGGGCTAGTATTCTCCCCTTCATCAGACCTGACCGCCCTGTCGCCAGTGCGAGAGGAGCTAGAAAAGGAATAACCATTAAACAGGTTCCTCCTGGGAGGCACATCTCTTACAGTCGCTCCACCCCTGTACCTGTTCTCCGCTCCCATCGATCTGCTGGTATAGCTACTCGATGAGACCGACGGTCGAGCAACAGGTGGGGGTCTTTGGTTCCTCCTTGGCGAAGCCCGCAACCATTCTCCCCATTGCTGAACTTCTTCTTTCTCTGCCTGGCAGATACCTTCGGGGTGCACCAGCCGCCCACAGTCAAAACAAAAGTGCGGCACCTTTTCATACTTTAGATCAAACCACGTGCCATCCCCATCTTCATTGTCTTGCCTGAGACAAACCCCTCTCGGCAGAGGTTGGTCAACCTTCACCGCCACCCGAATACGTAGGTCATTTCCCCACGCCACACCATCCTCATCCGTCTCCACGCTAATGAACTTCCCAATCCAATCTCCAATAAGTTCCCCATAAGCTCTATTCATCATATCCATGGGCAAATCAAGAACATGAGCCCACATCTCCAACTCATCAAATACCATGTTCGAAGGCCTAATGGCTCCATCAAATTTCTTCAACAACACCACATTGAAATCAAACTGCCATGGCCCTCCCTTCATCACATGCCTATAGTCACCCTCGGACGAGAATTTGACCACGAACCTGTTATCACCAATTTCCCTGATAAATGCCCGGCCTGTATAGTTACTATCATATCAAATTTAATTTTCTGTCTCAGCTACCAATCTAAGTGTAAAGGTAGATAACATATGTCAAAGACTACATGAATTATGCAAATTCACTCAGATTTAATGTCCATGATTGATTATTAGTCATAATTAAAAAGTTTAATTATTAATAACTCCCACTAAAATCAATATAATTTATAATTAATATATACTATTTCAACAGCTGAAATTGTTGTGATACCACATGCCACATAGTGTGATTGGTAGGTATTCATACTAATCAACACTAGATGACACACCGCGCGTTGCTGCGGGCATTTGTAGTAAGAAATATTTGGGATATATGTATATATCACAAACATATATCGATAGATAAAACCATCTGCAAAATGTTGTAAAACAAATATAAATGAGTTTACAGTGAAAGTAGCCAATTCCAATACTATTGGATGGAGGTTCGAATCCAGTCATTGAAGATAAGAGAGCATCACACAATAAAACCGATAATGAGAAAAACACCACACTTCAACCTGAAGTTATGGAGTCTGCTACATGTTCAAATTTTTACTGATATTGGTTTAGTTTTGTGCATAAATTTCCTAGCGTATGGTAGGTGGCTCACTATATAACAAAAAAGGGTTCGATTTAAGATTTATAGCATGGTCTTTTAAAGGATATGCTCCCAATTTATCCGTTCTGTTGGAAGATTCAGTTACATCATTTTGTTGTGTTGCATATATACCCTGGTTGATACCACTCCCGGTGGATACGCACAAGAACGAATAAGAGCACTGTCTAGAAAAATAAAACCAATTGAACAAAACCTCACACTATTTCATATCCCTAAACCTTTCAACATGCACTACTAACTCATTTGCATTAACATCCACTAACAATTCAGACATACTTATTTGGTGTTAAAATGATTGTCAAAGAATAAACTTGGTCTGAAACTCTATACAAAGCTAACAAGTTTAAAACATGTACTTTTTTAAGGAAAAAAGAGTAGACACACTCATAGAATTTGCTACGGTGGCCCAAGGATATGTGGGATAATTGATATTTTAGAAAAAAATATAATATGGACTTAGTTAGGATTACATATATAAATACCCATAACCTTTTATACTAAATATGTTTACTTATTTATAGTGTATGATGTCATTAGATCGTAACTAATCTTAATACAAACGTTAGTATACGATCGTATTTGCTTTTATTGTATTTGATAATATTAACTCAACTTTGTTTGTAATGGAAATTATATTACATCTTGATATTCAGATTTGGGAAATTTTAAGGAACTTAATTATACATAAACTAAGAATATCACAAGTATGACCAAATCACATTCACGTATAGATTAGTTGTGTCTCTTATATGTGTTATCATGTGTTTGTATCCATCTTAGTATCCTTAAATATCTTTACAGTGAGTTCTCCAGTGCACGTATCTAACAAATATCCTCATATTACAATCAATTCTTCCATGTTTGGAGACCTAATTTGGAGTAATATAGTTATAGCCAAGTGCCCGCGCGTTGCTGCGAGTTCTTGTAACTTTCTTATGGTACACATTTAACTATATACAAGTTAACAAATTTAGCTTTATATTAATTTTAATGTATGTATACACTAAAACGTGTCACGTAAATTAATTTGAAACCCTTCGCAAAAAAAATTAATTTGGAACTTTTAATTATTTTCTATATATCCAATAAAATAGGGATATATAAACACATAATAGTTTTAATTGTGGCTCGCAACACCTCCCTCTTGCACATGGTACGGAAATAGTAGCTTCCAACAAACTAAAATTATGCAAAGTGAACTCCCGATCAGCTTGCACAACTGTCACTGAGTTGTGCTTAGAGCATCTCCAACAGTCGCGTGAAACGGCGCTATAGCTGTTCAGCGGACGCGTCAAACCGGCGCAGGAAAGGAATATTTTCCCGCGCGCTATTGCACGCTTCAAATTTGCCGCGCCGCTTCGACCGCGCGCTATAAAACGCGGCGTGCATGCGCAACAAACGGCCAGGAAACTTCCAGTCGCCGCTTCGTCTCGCCACGCCTCGTCGCCGCCGCTCCACCTTCGTCGCCGGAATGCCACCGCTCCGCCGCGGTTCGTCCGGTTTCGGCGGCGTCCGAGCGCGGCCCAATGGCAGGTTCTACGCGGAGCTTCGCGCCAACGGATTCCGCCTCACCCTCGGTACGTACGACGCGCCAGAGCTGGCGGCGTGCGCGTACGATGCGGCCGCTTGGCAATTCCCGCGGCGGGGCGCAACCTCAGCTTCCCGGACGTGGAGTCCCTGGAGAAGGCCGAGTTCCTCGCGCTAGCGTCGTGCCTTGTCGACGATGAGGATCGTCGCCAGCACCGCCAGGCGCAGTGCCGGCTCGCCATCGCCGAGCACGACGAGAAGCTGATGCGCCAGTGGAGGGCGCAGTTCCCCAGCGATGTCGTCGACACGAAGGCGTTCTTCGCCGACCTCAGGGCGCAGCGAAGGGCAGACCGGCACCGCCGTCGGGACATCGCTGAGCGCGAGCTTGTCAATCCCACTACGACTTGGGCCAACGATGATGATCGCTGGGACGTTGTCTGGACTGAGACCACCTCCGACGACGAGTAGATTAGCTAGTAGTTTATGTATTTTAAATGTTTTTAAATCTTCTATTAAGAATATGTACTGTTAGCATGTGTTTGTGGCGTTTAACATAGCGATTCCGCAGTGTGCGCTTTTCCAACAGGCCACGCGCGCTGAGAAATAGCGTCTCCGATGGAAGAGAATTTGGCACTTTGCAGCGCCAAAATATTGCGTCTCTGTTGTAGATACTCTTATGTATAGTATTGGTCCACCATGCTTGCTATAGAAGATCAAAGTTTAGCCTGATGCGATGATAGATTAGCAAATTCTTCGGCGTTGGCATTTCCCTAGCTATTTAGTTGCAACCAATTAGCTCATCAATTTCGTCTATAACCAAAAAAGCCAGCGCACCTGTTCATCCTGTGAGCGCGCACACGCACGCGCGTCACGGACGGTCGGCCCGGTCGGCAGCGGAGGCAGCACAGCCAGTTGCTCTTCGATCGCAACTATAGGCTCGCCCAGCCAGCCAGCCATAGGCTCCTCGATCCGATCCTGCGCCCCCGAGCGCTGCGCTGCCGGGCGGCCGGCCGCTCGCGACGCCGTGCTGGCCTTCTTCCTCTGAACCGGCGAAAGGCAAGGACAATTGCCCAGAATCGATTCAACGCAGTGCTTCTCGACAGGCGATTGACCTCGGACTGCGTGACGCTGGGGAGATAGGAGGGCTGGAGGAGCTCGGCGGTGACCAAGCAGCGCTCGCCTGCATCGCCTGGTTCAGTGGGACGGACCGATTTGTTTTGTGCCTTCTCGGGATTGTCCGAAGCGGGGGAATTTGGGCCCATAATTTGTTCGGCTTGTAGATTTTATATCCCAAACAGGTTCAAGTGTGACATTAGGCAGCCACCTATTACAATTTAATAGTAAAGATGGACGTGACACCACATGTTAGGTCGTGTGATCAGTAGGTAATTATACCAATCATATGAACTATATGACTCTTGTTAATCTTTTGATTTATGTGTTCCGCGCTCAAGATGATCTTAGTAGAACATCAAGATAATCTTAGTACTCCAATTGTGCGAGTTCACACCCACACTATGAACATCGCTAGGGTGCTCATGTGACATGACGCATACACCGTTTGAGGAACACATTGTGTGGCCCCTAACATAGGGAGAACACAAACTTAATGTTTTTCCTTGAGGGATCACCTTATTTATTACGACTACACGAAAAAATAAGTGCATAAAGGGATTAACATCACATGCAATTCATCACAGAGTGATACGGTATAGAACTTCATCATTGGGCTACCAACATATGCAATCGAGAGCCAAACTTGCAACCAACAACAAATTAACTCTCAGCCGAATCACATTTTACAACTAATACGAGCAAACTGTTGAAATGTGGCACTCGTAAGAGTTCTAAGGATGTGAGAACCAACCTAAGGTTTGGTGGTTAAGAGGGTGGTTTTACCCACAACCCACCAGAGTTCAAACCTCAGGTATGACATCTGTGTGTCTCATAAGGACGGAATATTTATTCAGTGGGAGGCGATGTTCCCGTCGACAGCGAGACACCTATGGTGACTTCGTTAATTTCAAGATCCGATCCGTCTGCTCAGTCTTCTAGAAGTGCTCATAGGGATAGAGTGTGCGTGTGTGCGTTCATAGGGATGAGCGTATACGCGTCTATGTGAGCGTCTACCTTTGTAGTGTGTTCCTGAAAAAAGAAGGTTCTAAGGATGCTAAGTGACCAAATCATGCCACGCTCTACTTGAGCTCGGAGAGCGGAAGCCGGTCGTCCGCCACCGGCAAGTCGTCGAGCTCCCTCTCCGGCAGCGCCCACCGTCCAGACACATCATCGCGCACGAGCCCCTTGTTCGCTGCCGGCTCACACCGCGACTCCGGGAGGCGTTCCTCTTCGCGCAGCATCCCGCATCGCTTGTTCACCAGTGCCACGTCACGCCGAGGCGCGCCGTCCTGCCTGAACGCGGCGGTGGCGCTCTCGTGGCCGTCCAGCAGGTGCAGGCACAACTCCAGGTTGTGTAACCCAAGTGCGTCGTACGAGTGCTTGAGGTGTGGCGACTTGGCCACGTCCAGGACGAGCTCGTCGCCGACATGCACGTACGCCCACGCCGGCGTGCGGCCGGCCAGCGCCCACAGCCTGCTCAGCACTGCGGAGACCGGGGCGTCGACCACAGCTCTGGGGACGCTCGGCACCAACGTCACGGCGTCGTGCCTGACGACAACGCGTAGGACCCCGATGCCGCGCGACGTGAGGCCGTCGCAGAAGGCCCTGTTGCCGACCCGCGGCGCCGAGAAGGTTACGGCGCGGACCGGCACGTCCGGGTGCGCGACCGCGGCGTCCCTGGCGGCGAGCAGGGCCAGAGCGCCGCCGAGGCTGTGCCCTGTGAAAGTGACCCGGACCTCCTCGCCGCGTGCCCGGAAGTGGCGAACCAGCCGTTCGAGCTCGGCGGCGACCTGCTCACGCGCACTCCTCGCGCCGTACTTGTTCCCCGCGTTCTTGGACGCGTACATGGCGTGGAACCCCTTGGCCACCATGGCGCCCTTGTCCCTTCCGTCGTCGGCGTCAAACGGCACGAGGCTCGTCTTCAGGTTCATGAGCCACTCCTCCACCGCCATCGTGCCGCGCCACGCGACGAGCAATTCCCGGTGCCCGACGCTCCTGGCCTCCTCCGCGCCGGCGACGGCGACGTACCCTGCCCAGTTTGCGTGGCCTTCCCACGCGTCCGCGTGGAGCCGCCTCTGGATCCACCGGGGGATATCGACGTCGCAGGTCGCGTAGATGAACGCGGTAGCGACGTAACCGCCGTCGGCGAGCCCGAGCGCCGGTAGCATGCGGCGTAGGCCGTGTAGGCAGGTGCCGCAGTGCGGGGACCAGTGGCGGTGATCGAAGGCGTCGTAGGTGGCCTGTGCGAAGTCGCCGTACTTGAGTATCTCGGCGCGCAGGTCGGCGTCAAGCGGGTCCAGGAACGCCGCCGCTGGCCAACCGCCACGGAGTACCTTGGCGTGCGGGACGTCGACCGAAGGCGGAAGCGCCGACAGAGGCTGCACGGCATCAGCGGTGGTGGCAACGGTGCTACCGTTGATGCGTAGGAGGCGCGCGAAGGCGGCCGGTAGGCTGCTACTACGGTGGCCAGCGGCCATGCCGATCGAGATCGACAACGGAGAGAGCTCGCTCGCCGGCGCGTTCGAATGCGGTAGGTCTACTCAGCGCGATCTGACGTACGGTGTCGACTGCGGAGTAGGTGTAGCTCTCCATCTGCATGGGGGCCGTATGTGCATGAACGCGGCATGGTCAAGCAGGAATGAACGGCCGGCTCTCAGCTGACAGTCAAAATTTAATGGAGGAAATTCAGAAAGGAAATTTCGTACGGCTTGCACTCGTATCAACCAAAGCTGTGAGGAAATTGCGAAATGAGGCTTTGTTTGAAGCATTATTATCATAATCTTTCCGGTGATTTGAGCTGCTTTCAGGTGATAGACAATTAGGATTCGATAACCAAAACTGAAGTAGATCAATAAGTGGGAGAAATCTCCATAAGGAATCATTTGCAAAGTAGAAATCAATGCAGCGGTCGGCATTGTAAAGGTTGATGGATTTTCTAAGAAATTAGTCAAATTTGAAATTATTTGACTTCTGACTAAGCCACATTTATACCGCTTGTTTCTTGGAACGGTTTTCAACAACGGAGGGAGTACAAGACTCTCAACTCTCCCACTTGAATTCTAAGTCCATGACATCTATAATATCTATAAAGTTCATCCCAACTGAGGTACATTTAATGTTTGCAAGCTCAAATTTGGTGCTGCCACATCACTTCAATTCTTTCTACCCATCTGATTGGTTCTTATCCATGAGATGTTTTAGAGCTTGTGTTCATTCTCATGATAAGCTCTAGAACATCGGAAACGGATTCCGGATGCATTGCATGTTGCATATTCGAGTTGGATGATTTTCCCGGATTACCATATTGAGAGATGTTACACCTCTATATTTATAGGAAAATCATCATCCACTCATTTGCATGATTTCACCATGTGTGGAGGTAGCTCTTGTTATCCTCTTTCCGGAAAAATTGGTTTCACCTCAATCGGAGTTTTCTAGCTCGAGTTATTGTCGTTTTTGTATCGCGGTTTAGAGGGAAAAAGAAGAAGGGCGGTAGTACCGGTTAGGTACCGGCTTGGTCTCTGTGAGCCGCTGGATCCGGACCGGTATTGGGCCGGTACCTACCCGGTAGTACCAGTTCAAGCGGAAGTACCGCTTGCACAAGAAGAAGTACCGCTTACGTCATTTTCTGTCTGTTTTCTGCACAGTTTTGACGCAAGCGGTAGTACCGCTTCAACAAGCGGTAGTACCGCTTTGGGTCGCGAATCTGACTGTTTTTCTGCCCAACAGCCATATTTCTGAGCCCCCTATATATACCTCTCTCCCACCTCCGTCCACACTAGTTCTTCCCATCTATTCTCTCTTCTTCATTGTTGATTTTGAAGAGCTTGATCCTACTCTTGATCCCCCAACTATTTCTTGCATCTTTTTGGCGGAAGGAGAGAGGAGATCTAGATCTAGTGCTCACCAAGTGAATCCCCCTCCTAGTGAGGGGATCTTGCTAGATATAGATCTTGGAGTAATTTGGTGTTTCTCCTCCTATTTTGTTCTTCCTCCCTTATTACCCAATAGTTTTTGTAGCTTTGTTGGAATTTGGGAGAGAAGGACTTGGGCATCTTAGTGGTGTTCTTAGTCATTGCATTAGGTGCATCGGTTTGGGTTCTCTCCAGAGTTTCGGTCTCGTGTGAGTTCGTGTGAGTTCCCTCTAGGGTTTCTTGGAATCCTAGAGGGTTTGTTGACCTTAGTGGTGTTGTTGCCTTCATGGCCTTGTCGCCTTTGTGGCGTGGTAGCCTTTGTGGTCTTGCCATTTTTGTGGTGTAGTAGCCTTAGTGGTGTTGTTGCCTTTTGTGGGTGTGGTAGCCTTTGTTCTTGGAGCCGGTTGTGGCGCGTTGGAGCTTTCGTGGCCTTGTTGCCGTGTGTGGCGTGTTGTAGCCTTTGTGGTCTTGTACTTGAGAGCCTCCGATGTTGTGGAGTTTGCCTCAAGTTTGATACTTGGGTGTTTGCCCCAAGCTTGTACGGGTTCGGTGACCACCCTCAAGGGTCCCTTAGTGGATCGTGGCTTTCCCTTTGGTGAAAAGGCTCGAGGAGAATACAGTGGCCCTAGTGGCTCATTGGAGTTCCTTGTGCCTCCATACCGCTCCAACGGAGACGTAGCATCCAAGGGTGTACTTCGGAGTACATCGTCGTCTCCTCATTCGCCGGTTACTTCTCAACCCGAGCTCCTTTACCCATGCACTTTACATTGTGATAGCCTTCGTGCTTGATGTTCTATATCTAGTTAGCTATCACCTTGTTGCTCATCATGCTTAGCATAGGTTGTTGGTGCACATAGGCAAACCTTAGTTGATAGGCTTTGAGCTAAACAAATAAACCTTAAGTAGTTTTATTCCGCCTTGTTTAGCGCTAAGTAGAAGTTTTTACAACCCGCCTATTCACCCCCTAGGCGACATCCTTGTACATTCAAAGTGCAATGTCGAAAGCGTGCCCCATGAAAGCATGGTTGTGCTAAGTCCCAACTTACAACTTTTAAACATATAATCAACAGAAGATAGTCACAATGGTTCAAATTTATTGAGTGCAAGAAAGTAAATGTGTCATCAAGTTCGTGAGAGCTTTACGGACTATTTTTCTCATAATCAATTCGAAAGATAGATAAAAACATGATGAATATACTTGGAATAGAAAATGCTAATAGGTAGATATGGTGGACAAAATTGGCAAACTTTGGTTATTAGTGGTTGGTGATGGCGTGTATTTCACACGTTCGTTGGGCAACCCCAAGAGGAAGGTATGATGCGCACAGCAGCAAGTTTTCCCTCAGAAAGAAACCAAGGTTTATCGAACCAGGAGGAGCCAAGAAGCACGTTGAAGGTTGATGGCGGCGGGATGTAGTGCGGCGCAACACCGGAGATTCCGGCGCCAACGTGGAACCTGCACAACACAACCAAACTACTTTGCCCCAACGAAACGAGTGAGGTTGTCAATCTCACCGGCTTGCTGTAACAAAGGATTAACCGTATTGTGTGGAAGATGATTGTTTGCAGAGAAAACAGTAGAAACAAGTATTGCAGTAGATTGTATTTCGAGTAAAGAGAATTGGACCGGGGTCCACAGTTCACTAGAGGTGTCTCTCCCATAAGACGAACAGCATGTTGGGTGAACAAATTACAGTTGGGCAATTGACAAATAAAGAGAGCATGACAATGCACATACATATCATGATGAGTATAGTGAGATTTAATTGGGCATTACGACAAAGTACATAGACCGCCATCCAACCGCATCTATGCCTAAAAAGTCCACCTTCGAAGTTATCATCCGAACCCCTCCAAGTATTAAGTTGCAAGCAACAGTACAATTGCATTAAGTATGGTGCGTAATGTAATCAACAACTACATCCTTAGACATAGCATCAATGTTTTATCCCTAGTGGCAACAAGCACAACACAACCTTAGAACTTTCCGTCACTCGTCCCAGTGTCAATGCGAGCATGAACCCACTATCGAGCATAAGTACTCCCTCTTGGAGTTAAAAGCATCTACTTGGCCAGAGCATCTACTAATAACGGAGAGCATGCAAGATCATAAACAACACATAAGCATAACTTTGATAATCAACATAACAAGTATTCTCTATTCATCGGATCCCAACAAACGCAACATATAGAATTACATATAGATGATCTTGATCATGATAGGCAGCTCACAAGATCCGACAATGATAGCACAATGGGGAGAAGACAACCATCTAGCTACTGCTATGGACCCATAGTCCAGGGGTAGACTACTCACTCATCACTCCGGAGGCGACCATGGCGGTGTAGAGTCCTCCGGGAGATGATTCCCCTCTCCGGCAGGGTGCCGGAGGCGATCTCCGAGATCCCCCGAGATGGGATCGGCGGCGACGGCGTCTCAGTAATGTTTTCCGTATCGTGGCTCTCGGGACTGGGGGTTTCGTCACGGAGGCTATTTGTAGGCGGAAGGGCAAGTCAAGAGGCGGCACGGGGGGCCCACACCACAGGCCGGCGCGGCCAAGGGGGGGGCCGCGCCGCCCTAGGGTTTGGCGCCCCTGTGGCCCCTCTTCGTCTCTCCTTCGGACTTCTGGAAGCTTCGTGAGAAAATAGGCCTCTGGGCTTTTATTTCGTCCAATTCCGAGAATATTTCTTTACTAGGATTTCTGAAACCAAAAACAGCGAGAAAACAGACAATCGGCACTTCGGCATCTTGTTAATAGGTTAGTTCCGTAAAATGCACGAATATGATATAAAGTGTGCATAAAACATGTAGATAACATCAATAATGTGGCATGGAACACAAGAAATTATCGATACGTTGGAGACGTATCAGCATCCCTAAGCTTAGTTCCGCTCGTCCCGAGCAGGTAAAACGATAACAAAGATAATTTCGGAGTGACATGCCATCATAAACTTGATCATACTATTTGTAAGGCATATGTAGAGAATGCAGCGATCAAAACAATGTGTATGACATGAGTAAACAAGTGAATCATAAAGCAAAGACTTTTCATGAATAGCACTTCAAGACAAGCATCAATAAGTCTTGCATAAGAGTTAACTCATAAAGCAATAATTCGAAGTAAAGGTATTGAAGCAACACAAAAGAAGATTAAGTTTCAGCAGTTGCTTTCAACTTGTAACATGTATATCTCATGGATATTGTCAACATAGAGTAATATAATAAGTGCAATAAGCAAGTATGTAAGAATCAATGCACAGTTCACACAAGTGTTTGCTTCTTGAGGTGGAGAGAAATAGGTGAACTGACTCAACATAAAAGTAAAGAGAATGGTCCTCATAGAGGAAAAGCATCGATTGCTATATTTGTGCTAGAGCTTTGATTTTGAAAACATGAAACAATTTTGTCAACGGTAGTAATAAAGCATATGCATCATGTAAATTATATCTTATAAGTTGCAAGCCTCATGCATAGTGTACTAATAGTGCTCGCACCTTGTCCTAATTAGCTTGGACTACCTGGATTATCACCGCAATACATATGCTTTAACCAAGTATCACAAAGGGGTACCTCTATGCCGCCTGTACAAAGGTCTAAGGAGAAAGCTCGCATTTGGATTTCTCGCTTTTGATTATTCTCAACTTAGACATCCATACCGGGACAACATAGACAACAGATAATGGACTCCTCTTTTAATGCTTTAAGCATTCAACAACAATTAATTCTTTTCTCATTAGAGATTTGAGGATGTTTGTCCAAAACTGAAACTTCCACCATGGAACATGGCTTTAGTTAGCGGCCCAATGTTCTTCTCTCACAATATGCATGCTCAAACCATTCAACTCAGTGTAGATCGCCCTTACTTCAGACAAGACGAACATGCATAGCAACTCACATGAAATTCAACAATGAGTTGATGGCGTTCCCCAGTAAACATGGTTATCGCGCAACAAGCAACTTAATAAGAGATAAAGTGCATAATTACATATTCAATACCACAATAGTTTTTAAGCTATTTGTCCCATGAGCTATATATTGCAAAGGTGAATGATGGAATTTTAAAGGTAGCACTCAAGCAATTTACTTTGGAATGGCTGGAAAATACCATGTAGTAGGTAGGTATGGTGGACACAAATGGCATAGTGGTTGGCTCAAGTATTTTGGATGCATGAGAAGTATTCCCTCTCGATACAAGGTTTAGGCTAGCAAGGTTATTTGAGGCAAACACAAGGATGAACTAGTACAGCAAAACTCACATAAAAGACATATTGAAAGCATTATAATACTCTATACCGTCTTCCTTGTTGTTCAAACTCAAAACTAGAAATTATCTAGACCTTAGAGAAACCAAATATGCAAACCAAATTTTAGCATGCTCTATGTATTTCTTCATTAATGGGTGCAAAGCATATGATGCAAGAGCTTAAACATGAACACAACAATTGCCAAGTATCACATTACCCAAAACATTTATAGCAATTACTACATGTATCATTTTCCAATTCCAACCATATAACAATTTAACGAAGGAGAAACTTCGCCATGAATACTATGAGTAGAAACCAAGGACATATTTGTCCATATGCTACAGCGGAGTGTGTATCTCTCCCATAAAGTGAATGCTAGGATCCATTTTATTCAAACAAAACAAAAACAAAAACAAACCGACGCTCCAAGAAAAAGCACATAAGATGTGGCCGAATAAAAATGTAGTTTCAGGGGAGGAACCCGATAATTTGTTGATGAAGAAGGGGATGCCTTGGGCATCCCCAAGCTTAGACGCTTGAGTCTTCTTGATATATGCAGGGGTGAACCACCGGGTGCATCCCCAAGCTTAGAGCTTTCACTCTCCTTGATCATGTTGCATCATACTCCTCTCTTGATCCTTGAAAACTTCCTCCACACCAAACTCGAAACAACTCATTAGAGGGTTAGTGCACAATATAAATTGACATATTCAGAGGTGACACACTCAATCTTAACACTTCTGGACATTGCATAATGCTACTGGACATTAGTGGATCAAAGAAATTCATCCAACATAGCGAAAGAGGCAATGCGAAATAAAAGGCAGAATCTGTCAAAACAGAACAGTTCGTATTGACGAATTTTAAAATGGCACCAGACTTGCTCAAATGAAAATGCTCAAATTGAATGAAAGTTGCGTACATATCTGAGGATCATGCACGTAAATTGGCATAATTTTCTGAGCTTCCTGCAGGGCAGTGGGCTCAGATTCGTGACAGCAAAGAAATCTGGAACTGCGCAGTAATCCAAATCTAGTACTTACTTTTCTATCAACGGCTTAACTTGGCACAACAAAACTCAAAACTAAGATAAGGAGAGGTTGCTACAGTAGTAAACAACTTCCAAGACACAAAATAAAAACAAAGTGCTGTAGGTAAAAACATGGGTTGTCTCCCATAAGCGCTTTTCTTTAACGCCTTTCAGCTAGGCGCAGAAAGTGTGTATCAAGTATTATCGAAGGGTGGTGCATTCTCAGCGAGGTGTGGAGTTTTCTCAACTAGGCATATTATATTAGATACATAAGTTTTAGCATCTCCCTTTTCATTAGTCTTAGGTGTGCTACTCTCATCAAACAAATTTTCTGGAACAAGCCAAGCATAATTATTTTCTAGTGCATCATTCATAGCTAGGAGCTTGCATGGTATTGGTGCTTTGATCTCCTCTCCATCATCAATATTATTAGTGTATCTTATTCTATCCATATCCATCTTTTCAAGGAGACTAGCAAAATTAGTAGGAGAACCAAGCATATTGAATTTAGCAAACACCTTTCTAGCTTCTCTTGCTAGACCACCAAATTCTCTAAGAAGGGTTTCTAAAACAAAATCTTTCTTTTCCCCTTCTTCCATATCACCAAGCGTGAAAAACATGTGTTGGATTATAGGATTAAGATTAACAAATTTAGTTTCCAACAAGCGAACTAAATGCGCAGCAGCAATTTCATAAGTAGGCGCAAGATCTATCAAGTGTCTATCTTCAAAATTTTCAATGGTACTAACATGGTTGAAGAATTCTTCTATATTATTTCTCCCGACTATAGACCCACGTCCTACCGGTATGTTCTTTGTAGTAAAATTAAAAGGAAACATGATGAAATAAGTAAAGTGAATGCAGGTAAACTAATTTTTTTGCGTTTTTGATATAGCAAACAAGATAGCAAATAAAGTAAAACTAGCAACTAATTTTTTTGTATTTTGATTTAGTGCAGCAAACAAAGTAGTAAATAAAATAAAGCAAGACAAAAACAAAGTAAAGAGATTGAGAAGTGGAGACTCCCCTTGCAGCGTGTCTTGATCTCCCCGGCAACGGCGCCGTGAAAAAGAGCTTGATGGCGTGTATTTCACACGTTCGTTGGGCAACCCCAAGAGGAAGGTATGATGCGCACAGCAGCAAGTTTTCCCTCGTAAAGAAACCAAGGTTTATCGAACCAGGAGGAGCCAAGAAGCACGTTGAAGGTTGATGGCGGCGGGATGTAGTGCGGCGCAACACCGGAGATTCCGGCGCCAACGTGGAACCTGCACAACACAACCAAACTACTTTGCCCCAACGAAACGAGTGAGGTTGTCAATCTCACCGGCTTGCTGTAACAAAGGATTAACCGTATTGTGTGGAAGATGATTGTTTGCAGAGAAAACAGTAGAAACAAGTATTGCAGTAGATTGTATTTCGAGTAAAGAGAATTGGACCGGGGTCCACAGTTCACTAGAGGTGTCTCTCCCATAAGACGAACAGCATGTTGGGTGAACAAATTACGGTTGGGCAATTGACAAATAAAGAGAGCATGACAATGCACATACATATCATGATGAGTATAGTGAGATTTAATTGGGCATTACGACAAAGTACATAGACCGCCATCCAACCGCATCTATGCCTAAAAAGTCCACCTTCAGGTTATCATCCGAACCCCTCCGGTATTAAGTTGCAAGCAACGAGACAATTGCATTAAGTATGGTGCGTAATGTAATCAACAACTACATCCTTAGACATAGCATCAATGTTTTATCCCTAGTGGCAACAAGCACAACACAACCTTAGAACTTTCTATCACTGTCCCAGGTGTCAATGCAGGCATGAACCCACTATCGAGCATAAGTACTCCCTCTTGGAGTTAAAAGCATCTACTTGGCCAGAGCATCTACTAATAACGGAGAGCATGCAAGATCATAAACAACACATAAGCATAACTTTGATAATCAACATAACAAGTATTCTCTATTCATCGGATCCCAACAAACGCAACATATAGAATTACATATAGATGATCTTGATCATGATAGGCAGCTCACAAGATCCGACAATGATAGCACAATGGGGAGAAGACAACCATCTAGCTACTGCTATGGACCCATAGTCCAGGGGTAGACTACTCACTCATCACTCCGGAGGCGACCATGGCGGTGTAGAGTCCTCCGGGAGATGATTCCCCTCTCCGGCAGGGTGCCGGAGGCGATCTCCGGGATCCCCCGAGATGGGATCGGCGGCGACGGCGTCTCGGCAATGTTTTCCGTATCGTGGCTCTCGGTACCGGGGGTTTCGTCACGGAGGCTATTTGTAGGCGGAAGGGCAAGTCAAGAGGCGGCACGGGGGCCCACACCACAGGCCGGCGCGGCCAAGGGGGGGGCCGCGCCGCCCTAGGGTTTGGCGCCCCTGTGGCCCCTCTTCGTCTCTCCTTCGGACTTCTGGAAGCTTCGTGAGAAAATAGGCCTCTAGGCTTTTATTTCGTCCAATTCCGAGAATATTTCTTTTACTAGGATTTCTGAAACCAAAAACAGCGAGAAAACAACGAATCGGCACTTCGGCATCTTGTTAATAGGTTAGTTCCAGAAAATGCACGAATATGATATAAAGTGTGCATAAAACATGTAGATAACATCAATAATGTGGCATGGAACACAAGAAATTATCGATACGTTGGAGACGTATCAGTTGGATGCACGAGTAGAGGTTCGAAAGCTAGCAAAAGACTGGGAGCGACCAATTAAGAGAGCAATAATGGCCATAATCATGCATAGCGATAAAACAATATTAACCAAAGCATAAAGTGATATCAAAAGTCAAAAACTAAATGATCATGAAGGCTTTAGTTGACTGGTTGGTAGTCATAACATGGTGTAAGCATGTGCCAAGTCAACACAATAAAGCATCAAAGGAGAATATCACAATATTATGCTTCTATGATTGAAAAAACACATGATTCTTTCAATGACACATAAAGCACTCTCAGATATTTGAGACAAGTCATGATGCAACAATAAATACTAAGCATATTATAAAAATAACATCCAACACAACATGCCAAAGTCTATGCCACAGTCTAGACAAGCTTCTTTCTGCATCACTATTTAGCATGAAACTTTTTACTCGTCTCCAACATCAATCAATTTATTTGAAACAACTCTCATAGATAAAAATCAATATGTACCAGAGATCTAATCATAATCATACATAAATAAATAAAACTAATAAGCTCTGGACAAAAAATAAAAATAGAAACCCAAAGCTAAACGAAGTACTAGAAAACTAGAACACTCGCATAATAGTAAAAGTGAAAACTAGAGTGTTCTATGCAATTAAAACGGAGTGTGTCATGCTCCAGAAAAAATGTTGGGATCCAACCTTATTGTACATGAAACTAAACAAAAGAAAACTAAAATTAAAAATAAAGACGCTCCAACAATAACACATAGCATATGAAACAATAAAAATATAGCGCACAGAAAGATGACATGTTGTTTTGTTGATGAAGAAGGGGATGCCTTGGGTATCCCCAAGCTTTGACGCTTGTACCTCTTGGATATTTCTTGGGATGGAAGGGGGCATCCCCAAGCTTGTGCTTTTGTCCATTCTTCATTTCATTACATCATTCTTCTCTCCCTACACTTGAAAACTTATTTCATACAAAACTTCACACAATTCTTTATTAGCAATGTTAGTGCAATCAAAATAATAAATTCACTTGGGTTCAGTTATAACATATATCAAACATCCATGAAAACATTAGCTACTGTAGCAACTCTTTGAAAAAGCTCTTTCTCTCAAAATAACTCAAAAAGAAAGAGAATAAGAGACAAATGCAAATAGTGACAGAACAGAACAACAGGTAAAGATCAACTTTTTTTCGAAAATCCTCTATTACTCAGATCGTAAAGTG
Organism: Lolium rigidum; assembly: GCF_022539505.1. Classification (NCBI taxonomy): domain Eukaryota; kingdom Viridiplantae; phylum Streptophyta; class Magnoliopsida; order Poales; family Poaceae; genus Lolium; species Lolium rigidum. The sequence continues at coordinate 41,068,203 of NC_061512.1, forward strand.
CAAAGCTAATGAAAGTTAGATATAAACCAGGGGCATATGCTCAAAAGATGGAAGCTCAAAATTACGTACTGGCTAGGAGTACAAATTTTTACGATAATAGCACAGAATCTGTTTCTGGACAACAAGTTCCTCAAATCTTACTTTTTTACTATTAGAGGCTACTTTTGGCACAAAAACGAAATAAAAATGATAAGGAGAGATTGTTACAGAGCAACAAACTTCCAAAACTCAACAAAAGAAAAATTACAGAAATAAACATGGATTGTATCCCATAAGCGCTTTTCTTTAACGCCTTTCAGCTAGGCGCGGAAAGTATTTGTACGCATCAAGTATTATCAAGCAAAGAAGCATTACCATCATAAATGTCGAGAGACTTTTCAACAAGGAATTGTATTTTATCCATTTAAGGTTTAGAAAACCCTCTCTCAACACTTTTGGGTTCACTATTTTCATCAAATGGGTTTTCAGGAACAATCCAGTCAAAATTCTTTTCGAGAGCTTCATGCATTTCTATGAGTTTGAAGGGTATTGGTATTTTGATTTCCTCATTATTTTCCAATTTCATCTTGTCTATCTTTTCAAGTGTGCTAATAACATCTACACTTGAGCCTACCATGTCGAACCGATTAAACACTTTCCTAGCTTCTATAACAACATCTTTAAATTCCTTAAGCAAAGTTTCTAGAATAAAATCTATCTTCTCATCATTCTCAATTTCATGGAGTTTAAGAAACATTTGCTGCATTATGGGGTTAAGGTTAACGAACCAGCCTCTAGCATTTGAACAAAATAAGCTCCAGTTCATAATCAAGAGCAAATTCTAATAGGGATTTATCCTTAATTTCGTTATGCTTACTAACATGATTAAAGAATTCTTCAATGTTATCTCTCCAATTATAGAACCACTACCTATTGATATGTCCTTTGGAAACGTACTTAGGGATAAACATAATGACCTAAAAAGTAAAGCAACAAAATAACAACTCTAACAGAAACAATTTTTTTTTATGTTTTTGATATAAAAAAGCAAACAAGATAAATAAAGTAAACTAAGCAAAATAATAACAAAGTAATGAGATTGGAGATGAGAGACTCCCCTTGCAGAAATCGTCTTTCTCCCCAGCAATGGCGCCACAAAATCTTGATGGTGCGCCAGGTACGGCGCCAGACAATCTTGTTGGTGGTTGTGGAAGCGGTTGGGAAACCCCAAGAGTAAGGTGTGATGAGCACAACAACAAGTTTTCCCTCGGTAAGAAACAAAGGTTTAATCGACCAGTAGGAGAAAGGCGTGACTTCTGAAGGTGTTGCTGGCTGACTATTGGCAGGGCGCACTACCGGCGCCAGCAACAACGTGGAACCTGCATACAATACAATCGTAATATTTTTCCCCAACTCACAGCGAGGTTGTCAATCTCACTGGTTTTGTTGAATCAAAGAGTTAACCGTACGGTGTGGAAGGAGATGTTTGCAGTGAATAGAAAGTAAACAGTGCTTGCAGAAATTGAACAGAACAGGATGATTGTATCAGTATAAAGGAAAAAAAAGACTAGAGTCCACAGTTCACTAGTGGTATCTCTTCATAAAGATAAATAGCATATTGGGTGAACAAATTACAGCTGGACAATTGACAGAATAAAGATCATACATAGCAAGACGATTTCTATGAGATTTCGTTTAGGTATTACAACATAATACATAGACCATAATCCAATTGTGTCTATGACTAATAATCCACCTTCCGATTTGCGTCCGCACCCCTTTCAGTATTAAGTTGCAAGCAACAGATAATCTCATTAAGAATTGTGTGTAAAGTAAACAATAGAATTACCCTTGGATAAAACATTATTGTTTTCTTCCTAGTAGAAACAACACATCTACAATATTAGAAGTTATTGTCACTCTTCCACAAAACTAGAGGCATGAACCCACTATCGAGCATAAATACTCCCTGTTGGAGTCACAAGTATCCACTTGGCCAAAGCATCTACTAGCAACAGAGAGCATGCAAGATCACAAATAACATATGACATCAATCTCAACTATAGTATTCAATATTCATCGGATCCCAGCAAACACAACATGTAGCATTACATAAAGATGATCTTGATCATGATAGGCAGCTCACAAGATCTAAATATGAGGCACAAATTGGAGAAGACAACCATCTAGCTATTGCTATGGACCCATAGTATAGGGATGAACTACTCACGCATCACTTCGGAGGCGGGCATAGCGATGTAGATGCCCCCGGCGATGATTTCCCGCTCCGGCAGGGTGCCGAGAAGAACTTCAGAATCCTCCCGAGATGGATTCTGCGATGGCGGCCACGATGGAACTTTTCGCGGATGGAGGTTCGGGTATCCAGGGTTTTCCCGACAAGATGTATAAATAGGCGGAGGATTTAGGTCAGTGGGGTGCCGGGGTAGCCCACACCACCCCTAGGCGCGGGCTAGGCCAGGCCGCGCCTACGTGTGGTCTGGCCGCCCTGCTGCCCCTCTTCGACCCTCCTTCATACTTCATCTTCGTTATGGTAAAATATTGACTTCGGCTTTTGTTTTGTCCAATTTCGAGAATATGTCCTGTACAGTTTTTCTGAGACAAAAAACAGCAGAAAACAGGAACTGGCACCGTGGCATCTTGTCAATAGGTTAGTGCCGGAAAATGTATAAAAGTGTAACGAAGTGCAATTAAATCATAGTAGAATTGGTGTAAAACAAGCATGAAGCATCAAAATTATAGATACGTTTGCGACGTATCACTCACCGCCCTGACAAAATACATACCCCTCCAAATTCTTAGTCTTCACGATTAGAAGAGCCCTTCTTGACCAGCTCAAGTAGTTTCCCACACCTTCTAGTTTGATCTCATTTAGCATGAGATCGATCTTCTGAACTAGCTCTACCTGTTGAGGAACTGCACCGGAGTAGCTAGCACCATCCTCCTTCTTGGCGATGAGGAACTCCATCAGTTTCTCCAAGGCCCGAGCCAGTTGTTGGTTGTTGCCGTTCTCCCCCATCTCCTCCTTCCAACACTACCACCAGCTCCTCCAAATCCACTCCCCCGCAACAGATCTGAACTTTCCCTTCCCTTCTTCACTCCACCAGAAAAACGCAGCTCCCAGCAGTAGCAGTCTTGGATATAGAAGTATAGTATATATTTTTTAGTGAGTTCTTTTCCTCCATGGGAGGCGGTCAATTTAATTAAAATGCTGGGTGGGAGATCCACATGGGAATTATGCACTATAATTTGAAACTATAATAACTTATTTCTTTAGCAAAAGGAAGCCCTAGCTAGAGTGCTTAATTAAGAGCTAAAGTATGCAACACAAGTAGTTAGATCGTATCTTCGTCTAAGAATCTGCTTTAGCAAACAATATCAGGTAAAAATCAAATTAGTTTTGTAGTTGGCGCGACTTGGTGCTTTTGTTTGCGGGCATTGGTTGGCAGTTCGCCTGACAAATTTGCCTCTATGGTGCTAGCTGATGTCATTTACTATGGCTAGTCAAAACTTTCCCAACCGGTTTGTTTGACATTGGGAGTGCTTTGCGAAGACGTTTATCCTGATGCAGCACATGCACACCTGCTGCCAAATTGTGTTCGTTTTCTTCATAAATTGTACTTCCTCTTGTCCAAGATATAATTCGTATTTCATCTGCTTTGACCAAGCCTTTGGTCAACAATTAGTCTATTTATAGTATAATTTATGTGACATAAAATTGATATCAGGTATTCCTATCCAAGGATACTTATATATGATTATCACTTTATCATACAAGTCACATGTCTGGTTTTTGGATTGCTAATCAAGCACACCGCTCGATATACAAGTCACATGTTAAATGAGTATTTTTTGGTCAAAGCCTTCCTCAAAGGAAACAAAATATGCATTATATTTTGAAACGCAATGAGTACAAAATATGTGTGCATAACTTTTAAGAAACCATGTGGTGTGCTTTGGTTTCTTTTGCATCATATTTTAATCTAGGTTGTAAAATGTGTGTATGTGTACAACTTAGAGATAGACTAGGATTATAGGTCACCTTGCAGGTGAAGACGGGGATCTGAGTGAAATGGGAGATGTCATTAACGGCATTGTTCTATGGCGAAAGGAAGGCACCGTGATTCCAAATTTGAAGCTAAGGCAGACTCCGCCGTCTCCACCGCCTCCTCCATGTCAGCAGACTCCGTCGCCTCCTCCGCGTCAGCAGACTCCGTCGCCTCTGCCGCCTAAGCAGACTCGACAAAAGCGGAAAAGCACCGCCGCTCCAGCGGCAAGTAGTACAACTACGAAGAGATCCTTAGCTGCAAAGAACTCTCCTCCCAAGTTACCATACGAGAGGACTAGTGAGCAAAATGCCACTATCTGAAAGGCCGAGGTGAAGCAGCATTTTGCACCGAAACGGACCCGCCAAAGAAGTATATACCACCACATACAGTTAGGCACTTTGCCGAGACGCTAGCAAAGCCAGCTGAGTTGGCATCAGACTACGACCGCTCTATTACACGGTCCTTGAGAGCGGATTTGGAGCAGCATGGAAGTAGTAGTGCAAAAGTGAAAATCATTTCCCACCTCGGAGAACATGAAAACCAATCGGTAGCCCCCTTGATTGGCACTCCTTTGATGATCCAGAGACGACACAAATAGACACACGGATGGCTAAAGATCTTGGTACAGTTATTCAATACGAAGGTTACTTCTCCACGGATGAATTAACATACAGATACAAATATGAGAATCCTCTCCTAAAACCTGACCCGCCCCGCATCTACAAACATAAACGCGAAAATTGCATGACTGGTACATGCAAGCATGTAAGGAGAGAAACATCACGCTCATAGTGGGAATTAGAGAGGAGCATTGTTTTCGTGAAAACGAGGAGATACACATTGAGTTTGAAGAACTATTTCAGATATTCAATCAAAACGCTCTGGACAAAACTCTCATGCGTTGCTATTGTCTGTGAGTGATTTATTTCTGTAATTAAGTCTCTAGATCAGGTCGTTCATTACACTAATAATTATCCTCACAATATTATTTTATACGCTAAATATTATGTAGAATGAAGATTCTTGAAAGCAAAAGAGAACTAATCTATGACATTGGGTTCATTGTCCCAAATATTGTTCATCAAATTACGGTACAACAATACCCTAAGGACACATAGGATAACTTGCTAATGTTTTTAGTAAAACAAGAGACCAAGTTGGAAATATTCTTTCCTTACAACTTCGTCTAAGTGTTACTGTCTTGTACATATTTGATTTTGATTACTCGATGTTAAGTCTAATTAACTAATCCACTGAGTTATGCGTGCGCAACTTTCACTATATTTTGCTAATCATGCAGCTTGACAAAGGAGTAGTAGTTGTCATGGACTCGAAACGTAAAGAATTTGAACACCATGGTGTTCCTGAGTGCAATGCTCCAGAGGTAATTTCAATCATTATCGTCCTATGTTGGCATCTTCTGTTCATTTTCTGATATCAAGTAATTAGTAACTCCTTTACTCACTTTTTCTTTGTCGGGCAGGGTTTGAAAATGGTTCATCAAGATTGCTATGGGTGAATGGAAATATGAGCTTACATTTTGAGATCGCGATGTAAGTAGTACTATAGCTATGCTCGCGAATCTCTTTGATATTGTTTCAATAGCATGCATTATCATGCTTGATTATTAGTTTGATTGAACTATATTTTCGTAAAGTGTTTGAAGCAGAAATCCAGGAATAATTTATGTGGATACTACGTCTGTCGAGTTCATTCGCGAGATGGTATGCCATACCCTTCATGTACGTAAACAATATTCACAATCTTATTTTACTACCATCAATTGTGTTGAGTACCATTCATATATATTGATCTCTGTTTTAAAAAAAATAGATGCAACACGTGTGGGGCACTCTCCTATCAAAGGATCACGTACCAGCAATTCAAGAGAAATTGGTGGAGTTCTTAGTTAGGGAGATCATAGCTCCAAGTGGAGAATAACATCGAGACTTTATATATAGACATTAGGGATAGACAATAGAGATCGTAAAGAGAATTTTATATTGTAATATGTATTACGTGTACTGTATTTCATGATGATTTCTATATTCATGATGATGTTGTGTAATTTGTTCCTTGAATGATGTATGCATGCGGTAGCGTCGATTTAAATGAAGAACATAAAACCCTAAATCTATGCCATGACAGAGAAACGGCATGTCCCCAGCGCTTGACGCATGGACCCCTTTAGTCCCGATTTATATTGTGAACCGGAACTACACCTCATCCACCCGAGCTCCCTAAACGCATCAAGTGGAGAACCTTTTAGTCCCGGTTTGAGTTACAATCGGGATGAGTTTTAGTCCTGATTGCGTAACCATAACTAAAGCCCCAAACAAACCGGGACTAAAACCATATTTCTACTAGTGGTAGTATATGGTACACTAACACATGCACTAGTGGTAGTATATGGTACGCTAGCACATGCAGATCACTCTACTGGTATACATAATTACAGTGAACAGTAGTTCTTGACTTGCCGCTACCGCATGCCGGCCGTCCACGAACTCGATCAACACTACACTATGTACATTTCTTTGTTTGCCAGGAACAGCACACAACTTCATCGATCTCTATCCAAATCGATACACGTATCATTTGGTCTGCTAAATGCGCCGCGCGCGGAAGGGATGTACATGTACGATCTCCGATACTCGTATCATTACCGTTGCATCATGGACAAAACATGCATGCATTACATCGAGCCTACCCATGGCTAGCTAGAACTCGTTGGGCCATTAATTTGTTCGCTGGATCGAGTACTTTCTGATTAGCACTAGCAGCTTACAGCCTCCGGAGATGATAATTGATGTACTTTCTGTTTATTTATTTTTTGCGAAAAAATGTACTTTGTGTTGCTATAGATTGTGTGACGGGAGCTGCATGCTTGTGACCGGCATGCTGACTAATCAGGCGCATCTACTGCCTAGCCAAAATTATCGGAATCAGGAAGCAGGAGGTCCATTTTGATACGAATCATCATCATCATGATTTTTCATGGTTTGCCTAATTGGCCATTTGCACGGGCTACACCTATAAATGCCCATATGCATATGCTGAACACGTAAGGCGTTGTTTAGGGTTGTGTATCTCGTCTCAGATGCTCCCTTCAGTCTTAAATACGTATTGCAGGTTTGGCCAAAATGAAGCTAAAATATGTCTAAATTTATTGAACCTTTCACAAGTATTTAAGGCCAGAGAATAAATATGATTTCGAATACAATTTCTAACGGATTCCCTACTAGTCATCAAAAGAGACGATACACACGAGTCACACTAAGAGCATCTCCACCGGTACTCCCCAAAAAAGCGCCGGCATGCATGCCGCCATGCATGCATATACAAATGGGGACAGAAAAAATAGGAGAGAGAATAATCTTTAGAGGGTTGGATCACATGCAAGTGGGGCATATGCAACTTTTCAGCAGAAATTGGACGCCGGCACTCCCAATCGACTCCCTTCGCGAAGGGATTGCTACGGCGTGCCAGCGTTTTTATTGGGGTCTCAAAGTGGCTGGCGCTTTTTCAGGACCACCGGTGTGAACATTTTCTCTCTCTAGGACCCCAAAGTGCTACTGGGAGGGCTATGGGGAGGACCGGTGGAGATGCTCTTAGTGCATCTAGTCAATGGGAAAAAAGGTATAGACATGTGCATGCACATTGCTCGCCCGTAGAATCCTGAATTGTTTTGACAATATAGGCCCATCTTTGGACTCGAATGAAGTCTTAGTAACGACAAGTGATCGTACGTTTACACAATCGATCGGCAATGCTCAGCACAAGCATCATGTATATCACTAGAATACGACACGTGATTAGATTAAGCACTACTCCACTGTGAAACAACGTTCTCTAGCTAGCTAGCAGTACTAGTAGGTAATTGCTAGAGCTTTATAGTTTTCTTGCTTTCAAATCAAGAAAATCAATATTCATAGTAAACGGGGACACAAGGATATTCAAGTACACTTTACCACAGCGTTTCCATCCACAATGCAGGTGTCAACTAATTACATTTTTTATTGGCCCATGTATACATATAAACAAACTAAAAGACGGGTCAAAATCGTATAGCGTGTCTGGGTACTTTGTGTGAGCCATGTGAGCATGTCAATGGCTTGCCATGCAAGTCTGCTTAAACTAGCATGAGAAAAAACGTAGCAAGATAATTAAGAATTTTAAGATACCGTGGGGATTATAGGAAATAATATTTTGTTGCAGACAGAAGTGATGATGTGCTTGATTGCTGTAGGGTTCTGAGGTGATACCAACGGCCGGCCGGGGGCAGCGCCGCCCTGTCCTGTGTGTTCCCCTACCTACCAGATAATTTGGCGCGAATATTGCCCCCCATGTCCATTTTCCTCTCTCAAGAGTGCCCAGATTTCTTTGGATTAGCTTTAAGAAACTTGAGATCTTGTGCATGCATGCATGCATTCGTAGCTTCTAGATGCATGCATGAGTGTCAATGTTGCAGGCTTGATTATTCCCACGATTTTTCTTCGCCACCGCGTGCTCTTCCTTCTCCATTGCATCATTCCAAATGGTGCATCTGGTAGCATGTACTGGTTGACGCAGCTAAGGAAAGATGCTATTGAGAACGGTGCAATTGGCAAAGATGCAGATGTGTGCATTGATCTTTGGATGTGATGTGTGCATTGATCTTCATGCAGGATGCATAGTACTCCCTCTTTCCCTATGAAAGCTGTTTTAGATTTGCCGTCTAAGATCATTTTTATTGTGCCGGAGGAAGTAATTTTTTTTCTATTGAGGCTTTTTTCTGATGAATGCTGTCAATTTAGTAATTAAAAAGTGGTGTGGGAGATTCACATGGGTATTATTCACTACAATTTAATCTCTTTAGCATAAGAAAGCCCAAGCTAGTGTGCTTAATTAAGAGCTAAAGTATGCAACAAGTAGTTAGATTGTACTATCTTCATCTAGGAATCTTCTTTAGCAAATAATATCGCATAAAAATCAGGCCAATTTTATCGTTGGCGCAACTTGGTGAACTTTTTTTGTGGGCATACTTTTGTTTGCGGGCATGCTTTTGGTTGGCAGATGTCATTAAGTACGGCTAGTCAAAACTTTCCCACCGATTTGTTTGACATAAGAAATGCTTTGCGAAGATGTTTATCATCATGTAGCACATGCTGCCAACTTGTGTTCACTTTCTTCATAAATTGTACTTCCTCTAATCCAACATATACGTTGTATTTCATCTGCATTGAGCAAGCCTTTGATCAACAATTAGTATATTAGTATATAATTTATGTGACATAAAATCCATATCATGGTCTTTCGATCCAAAGCTACTTACTTATGACTATTACTTCTATCATATAAATCACATGTTAAATGAGTAATTTTTGGTCAAAGCCTCATCAAAGGAAACAATGTATGCATTATATTTTGAAACGCAGAGAGTACAAATAAGTGCGCATAACTTTTAAAACCTTGTGGCATGCTTTGGCTTCTTTTGCATCATATTTTAATCTAGGTTGTAAAATGTGTATATGTGTACAACTTAGAGATAGTCTAGGATTATAGGTTCACCTTGTATTTTCAGTCATAGTATTCTTCCCGTCCAATCTTTGTAATACATATATCCCCGTGAGGATCAGATCAATGCAACAATAGGATTCATCTATTGTTACACTTGGCAGGTGAATTTATATTAAATAAAAAAAACAGGTGGTTCTCGTGTTATATATTAAAGAAAAAATAGGGATGCATGCATGTACAAGTACTCCCTCTGTTCAGAATTAATTCGCGTTCTAGATTTTTTCAAATTAAAAGTTCAATTTTTTTACCAAAAATATCAATATCCATATTATTAAATGCATATAAAGTTTGATTTTAACTAAACCTAGAACACGAAAAAAATGCCGAGTGAGCACTGATAAAAGACTATACTCTGTTTATCGGTCATCATTAGGGAAGTCCTTAATGAAGACGGAAAAAAACAGGTGAGCTTAATTGTCGTATGTTGGCCCAACTTGATGTATTTTTTGTTGCCACTTACCCAGACAAATTTGCATTCTGGGCGCTCGGTCTGGCTAATGTTGTTAATTGCACATTTTGTCAAAGTCTAAACTGAATGGACAAGTTAATTAAATATGTAGTGCGGTGTTCCGTACCGAGTGGCTTGACACGAAGTTCTGCTTTTTGGGAATTCTGAATGTGTTGTTTCTGGTTTGAAAACAGGCACATATATGAATATGTGTACGGTTTCAATAGAAAAGTACTTCGTCCCTTCCATACTAGTCATCGTACATCAGCGACAGCTATGAAACGGAGGGAGTATATATCCATCAGAATTATGAAGAAGCATCTGACTTTGCCTTCGTTGGCATCTTTTCAAGGATTGGCGGTAGCTAAGCACGGCTATGTACAAATGTGTTTTAGTTACTCTATTTATCTTTTGGCTCACTCAACTCTCCCAATCTCAATAGCGCAAAGGAGCTACATACAGTACTAAACAGAAGTGCAAACAGAATTGGGCACTTGCACAAATTAATTTGAAGTTCTTATTTGTGCAGGTTTAAAGTTCCGTGAAAAAGGTTTTATTTTTTGTGTCATGTGTAGAAAACAAACCTTGTGACACGTTCGAAAGATAAAGTAAGCGAGATCAACAGTTTAAGAAAGGGTGGATTTGTCCTTTCCTAACTGGAAAAAATGGAAGGAATCGATGGGATCTGCGGCTGCGGGGGAACCTGAAGCTACTTTTCCTGCTAACTGCTCCAACCGAAAGATCCCGGCCGGCATGAGGAGAAGTTTGATTGACATAATTTGACGGATGCTAGGACAGGTACGCTCATATGGTGGCACGATAGCAGCGACGTACGTAACACGTACATCCGTGAAATGTCGAGTCTAGGCAGAGTACAATGTATGGCACTCTAGGCCACTAGCACACGCAGATCACACTGTAGCGGTACACGCATAGTTAAACAGTGAAACAGCAGTTCTTGACTTGCCGATCGACGGCGTGCTGCGCGCCGCGCGCGGACAGCATGGCCCCGGCGGCCGTCGACGAACTCGATCAACAGTACAATACATTTCTTTATTTACCAGGAAACGTACAAATCTCCATCTCCACGAGTATCTCATTTCATGGCTTCATCTGCTCATTGCGCCGCGCGCAGTACATGTACGATCTCTGATAGCATCATTACCGTTGCATCATGGACAGAACATCCAGCCTACCACTGTGGCTAGCAGAGCTCGTTGGGCTATTAATTTGTTAGCTGGATCGAGTACTTCCTGATTAGCACTAGCTAACAGTTTACGGCTGCTGGTGATGATAATGTTGATATACTATGTCTTGTTACTGTATTGTCTGACGGAGCTGCGTGCTTGTGGCCGGCATGTTCATCAATCAGGCGCCTCTACTGCCTAGGCAAAAATTATGGGAATCAGGAAGTAGGAGATCCATTTTGATACGAATCATCGTGACTTTTCACGGTTTGCCTAAGGCTGGTCACAGTGGTAAATATTATGTAGTAGTATCATGTATATGATACTTATGTATGATGCTATCTCTATAGTGGTTAGTATCATGAAGTACTAGTACCATATTCATGCTATATTTATTGCTTTTTAAAATCTCAATGCAAATTGTGCACAAGATTTGTTTAGCATTAATTTTTCTCGTGACATGCGCTATGATACAGTATCTACCTATGTTACTCTAATCTCTTCTCTCCTCCTTAATTAGCTGCCATATCAGCATTTTTATGGGACCAATGTGCATGATACTAGCTATGATACTAGCACTATAGCTAGCCTAATTGGCCATTTGCACAGGCTACACCTACATGATTTGCCTAAGGCGTTGTTTAGGGTTGCGTGTCTCGTCACCTCAGAAACTCGCTTCATTCGGCCTTAAATACTTGGCGCAATGTTAGCCAAAACGAGGGAAAACATGCCTAAATTCGTTGAGCATGCGACAAATAGCTACTAATACAGAAGGAAATGTTGTATATGATTTTTTTTCTGGTATATGATTTTGAATATAATTGCTGACTGATTCACCTATCAATCGTCTAGTCGATCAATCTCTCCTCCCAATGTTTCGTTAGTCAAGGGAACGAGAACCACGTGAAGAGATATCTCAAGCTAGCATTGATGCTTAAAGCTTGACCTTTTGACACCAACATAGACCCGTGTACCACTGAGCCAGTCAAGTGGTTCCTTGCAGTTTAGGTAACTACTAGAACCTTAATTACCTTATGTGCCCGGTCAGTTAGTAGTATAGTGCTACTCCATTTTGCTTTGCCCCGACATGAGTACCAACTCTTGACACAAAGTAATCTTCATCTCTCACTAATTTGCTTACGTACGCTGCAGGCCATCCTCGATCGTCAAACTAAGCACCGATAATTGGTGCGGGCGTTAACTGCTGGGCTTTGCTTCTATACTGTTGCTACCTCTTGCTTGCACTTTGCTTCTATACACACTTGTCGCTCTTACGTGCTTATTAGAGCTCGTCTAAAAGAGAAATGGTCTTATAGACTTCAAGGGCTGAGAGACAAAGCGTAGAAAGTCAAGGCTCGTGGCCTAGAAATTCGAGTTGTTATTATCGTCGACTTCGGTCACAATAATTTGTACTACCGTGCCTCTAGGTTGTCTACAAGGACTGCACTACAATATTCTTCTATCAAGCTTTTTTTTTTGGATTATTGTCATCTACATCTTGTCAAGTCGGTTTGCTTTCGCATCTTGTTGATATTCCCACTCTTCATCGACTCAATAACTAACTGATTTCTTTTGATCTAACAACCCAGTATTTTCATCTAGTCCTTAAAATCGCATTAGGACGACATGGCAAAACAGTAAAGGTGGCCGAAAACAAATTGATGACTAACCTTTACTTTCATGAAAATCATCATTCCTCGTCTAGTATTTCCTGAAATGAAACATTCAACTACATCACAATGAAACTAAGTGACATGTTGTGGTGACCCTGCATACCACTGCATGTTGTAGTATGCCAGTCGTTGATATAACATTCACGAAGTACCATTCCGCAAATATTACATCCCTCAGAGTAGTATAACAGAACATAGCAGGTCCATAACTCATTCATTTATTATTACAAATATCATACACATGTCGTCTCGGAGCTCCTCTTGGGTCCTAAGAGGAATACTCCTGGGTTCGAGGTGAACCCAACTTAGCTTACAATATAAGAGTCTCATTAAGTTATACATTTATTTCTTCGAGCAGCTAAATACTAAGAGTTCGGGCTGCTCGGCTACTACTACTACTCGAGATGTTCAGGCTTGATCTCCTCCGGAAGCCTCCCCGGTTCCGTAGACGATGAGGTAGTCTACGCCCTCGATACCTCCAGAGAGGTCTGGTTCCTCATAGCCGATGATCTCGGCTCCTTCATTGTTGTCGTAGTCCTCCTCCAGACGATTCAGACAATCTAAGCATGGGATTTAAGAGTGGTATGAGTACGAGCGTACTCAATAAGTTCATTATAGAGAAGAGGTGTTTAATGCACTAGCTATGGTATTAGACCAGAAAGTCTAATACCAATGCAAGTTTTGGTAAACATTTCTTCAAGAGATTGCTTTTATTCCAAAGAGCTATGTCCGTCAGCCTTCACCGGTTTACTAGAACTTCATGGAGCTCCTTTCCGGCCGCGTTCGCAGTTCCTTATCCCGAAACGAGGAGTGACGAGTCACGAGTTCTTTACACTCTGCAGAGGTGTGTTGCTTTATCCATAAGAGATCTTAACCTTGGTGCCAACCGGGCAGCTTTCCCGTCCACACTTCCTTTGGTGTGAGGCCCGGTATAAGGTCTAGTCAATCATGTTCCTCCGCTACCTCGAACACCCACCCGTTGTTGCATGCCCCGACCCTGGGTCCACGCCGGTCTCATTGTTCCCGTAATTTCAGGGTGGACCCCGACCACGACAACAGTGCTGGGCTCTACCATACACTCCTACGCCGGTAGCTGCAACCCATCATAGACCGCATTACCGTGGGGAATTAGAATGGGATCCCCACCCTCCGGTTGTTCCGCAAGACACAACTGCTACGGCAAGCAATGCTTTACCGTGGGGAATTAGAATGGGATCCCCACCCTCCGGTTGTTCCGCCGGATACAAGCTGCTACGGTAAGCGCATCCGTTGATGAACGAGAGGTGGAAACACTTTTGACTAGTCCGTCCCACTCCGGATCTTATGGTTAACACGGGTATTACGGCACAAGAATCACTGGCGACATTGGTTGTTTAATCCTAGATGGATATAAACCCGTGCAATGGAACCTCCACCATATCAACACAATCCATGGTTCCATTGCCCACCACATAGTCATATTCATAGTTATGAAAGTAGTGGTTTTGATTTTTATGCAATAGTGATAACCATAATACTTTGCAAGTAATTTGATAGAAATACTCAAATGACATGAGCAAGTGATGAACTTGCCTGAACACTGCAAAGTTTTGCAATTGGATGGTGTGGACTGACCCTTGTCCTCTGTCTCTGAAAAATAGCATCATTGTCCGATAAGGGCAATGGTTAAAGAAGCAATTATGCATGATTCCAGTTTTAGGGTTTGTTTCCCCCCCTTCCGATGTCGTTGTTATTTTATGAGAGGTTAATACTAAGATAGATTTGGAGATACTCTGTTTAGGATAAATACAACCTTGAAATATTGTCAAGGTGTTTTTAAAATCCAATTACATTAATGGACTTATTTTTCTTTATTGAAAATAATATGTGTGATTTAAATTATTATTTAAATCATCAAATTAAGACTTATTCATAATTGTCTTTAGAAATTCTCTTTGATATTTTATTTGGATAGAGAATTTTATGCTGATTGATTTTCATATTTTTAATTATTTTTTTAGAGCTCTTATCAATTTTTCATTTAATTTCAAAGTTTCTTGTTTTAAATGAAATTGTGAAATGTCTATATTGCCCCTGGGCCCACCTGTCAGGGTGGCCCAGTGGGTTGGGCTAAACCAGCTCGGGTCCAACCGACCCGAGCGGTCGCTCACTCGCCCACCTCGCGTCGCTCGACCTAACCCTAATCCCTCTCTCTGTGGCTCTCGCGACGCCGTGGTCGCCTCGCCGTCGCCGAATTAATCCGACCAACTCCGGCGGTCGCCGCCGGCGAGATCAAGTGGATCTGATCCGCCTTTCGACGGCGGACACGGTGGTCCGCGTCGATCTGACGCTGGCGTCCTTGTTCGCTCGCCCTCGTCGCCTCTGCTCGCCTGCTGTGGGGATCCATGGTGATCCCCTCGCCGCCGATGCTCATGGTGTTGTGGCGGTGCTGGGGCGCTCGCGCTCGGCGACGTCAGGCCAGGCGCGGCTTGGCGCTGCCGTGGTGGCCCGTGCCACCGTGCCGCCGTGGCACGCTGTGGTGCTCCGCTCCAGGTACGTGCGCCTCCATCCTCTTCCTTCTTCCTTCTCTCCTGCTAGTTCATCCTCCTCTCCTGTTCTTCTGAGCTAGCTCTGGCCACTGCCTTGTTGTGCTAGTTGCTACGGCCTACATGCGCCATGAATTCTGGCTGTTGTGCTTGTGCTGTTGCCATGCGTATGCTGCTATGTGCTACTGCTATCTCTGTGTTCTAGCTTGTGCTGCTCTACTTGATTATTAGTGCATGCTTCTGTGCTTCCTAACTACTTCTGTTCATGTTGTATCCCTGTTGTGGCCCTTCTGTAATTGCTCATGAGCATCCATTGATGCTCATGGCCTTCTGGCTTGCTCCAGATATGACTACTTCCACTAGGGTATTCTGTGTGTGCAAAATCTTGGCCTTGGCTTGATCATGATGCATGATCCTTGCATTATGCAAGTGCCAGTGCCACTGTGTGATGCTCATTGAGTTGTGATTCATAGGAATGTTCTATTGAGCATGACTGTTGGCTAGACAGCTCCATCCCTTGTTAGTGTGCTTCTGCATACAATTTATATTTCATAAATTTGATTATCTGTGATGCAATGGTTGGTTAATTTGCGGCTTTGGATGATCCTATGATCACCAGGACTTACTGTTGGCTTATCAATTTGTATGAATTCATTTCAATTGCTGCTGTTGCTTGAGGATCTAGCTCCTCACCAAATACTGGTGGTTGCTGTTGCTTGTGAAAGCAACACTGGTGGTTGATTGAAGGATTTGATACTCTGGATGCATCTGTGTGTGTTGTTTTATTTATCTATGCTTGTCAGTGAAGCTTGGCTTCCTATTTCTGACAACAGACATGATCTACCTGATGCAGTAGTGATTGGGTGCATCCTATGCACTATCTGGATGGAAACCAACATGTGTTGGCACCTCCTGTGATGCATGAACTCCTTGGAGTGATGATATACTTCTCTTGTGGCTTTTCTGTGTGGCTAGGTAGTTGTTGTGACCCTAGCAATGCTTGGTGTGCTAGTAAAGGTTGCTCCTACCTCTTATGTATGCTGTTGAGCAATATTACTGGTAGTCAATCATGGGCTTTCGATATAATTGATGTTGAAATGAAAATAGACATATAAATGTCTATATTCTGATGGTGTAGCTAGCTATAGGGTGCTAAGTGAATCTGTGTGGCTATGTAGGGATTAAATCCTTGTTGGATTTCTCTGGTTGTGTCACTGTGCTGACACCTCCAGTGTTCCCTGGATAATTTCCTTCTGGTTATTCATTCTTTTTGCTTGCACCACATGGCTTGGTAGCCAAATGATGATACAAACAGGGGTTCTACCCTTTTCTTTTGCTGTGAGGAATGCATGTGCTTATGATATGAGCAAAACTGTGGCTTGCTCATGATTATCTGTGTATACCTCACTCCAGCTCCTAGAAAGGTTGTTGGTGTAGAGGGTTTGCTTCTGTGATGATCTTATGCCTGCCCTGCTCCTCCTGACTTGCTGGTGATGCTTGGTTGATTTCTGGTGTTGGGAAATAGGTGAGACAGCTCTGGCTGTTCACCTGTTCTTGGTGTTCTTAAGCTGTTCTTGCTAGTTCTTACCCTGAAGCTTGTGTCGATGCTAATGACTAGGGTTTTGGCTGTGAAAAGTCTTTATATGATCGGCCCTTGCTTCTTCACGGTCGACAAGACCTTGCGGCATGTGTTGGTGACTCACCAGCTGTGTGTGTGTGGTGTGCTGCATGCACACTGCTGTGTGAGCAGCCTAGCTGTGTGTGTGTGCTAGTGCTGTGCACTTGGACTTGGTTCTGTCTGTGAGATGATCAGCTCGGCAGCTTTGGTCATATCCTCTCCTATTTCATTTGATTTTTTAACCTGCCAAGTGGCTTTGCCACTTGGCATAACTAGTTCTTTGTTGTGTTTGTGTGCAGGTTTCAAGTAATTGATCAAGATGATCCAGAAGATCATCAAGTCCAAGATCAAGTGAAAATGCTCTTGTAGTATTTAGGATATTTAGATAACTTGTAATTTTCCTTTTACTTTTTCTATTTCTTCAATTCTTGTAATGTGTTGTAATTCAATAATTCAATTCTGAATATTGTAAAGACAATGTATTATGTGTGTGATTATCAATAAAGCTCAAGTTTTCCTTAATGAGCTTAATGTAATTGTTGTATTACTTATATTCTTGCTTAATGATAATTGTTTGATAAATTATCTCAATTTTGAATTATTTGATAATCATTTGATGTTTGAATTTGAAATTCAAATTCAAATTTGGTTTGAATTCATTCAAACACTTAACTTGTAATTCAATCATGCAACTTAAGATTTCAATGCAGTTATCACTTCTCTCTTCTCAAAACCCTAATTTAGACAAGTAGGAACAAGTTCATCGCACTCTCGAAACCCTAACCCTGTAAGGTGTCGAGAGAGAAACCTGTCCCCCTTCGATGCAGTTTTGTTTTAAAAGCGCGAAATTTCCCCGTAAATTACAATGCAATGCACATCCCTTTCTAAAATCTACCCCTCGATCGTCTCTAAACCTGGAACATTACAACCTTTCCCCCTTAAAGAAAACTTCGTCCCGAAGTTGTGGTTGTAATACCTGAACAGTTCGGGGTATGTTTTCCTCAGGTCTTCCTCCTTTTCCCAGGTGGCTTCCCTCTCGGGATGACGCTTCCATTGTATCTTGCAGTACTTGATAGCTTTATTTCTAAGTTGTTTCCAGCTTTCCCCGAGAATCTTGGCTGGCTTCTCGATGTAAGTCAAATCTGGTTGTAACTCGAGCTCAGCATGTGATATTGGCTCGTCTGGGGTCTTTAAGCATTTTCTGAGTTGTGACACATGGAATACATTGTGAACTTGTGCTAGCCTTCCCGGTAGATCCAATTCAAAGGCTAAACCTCGGTTCTGACTCAGTATCTTGAAAGGTCCGATGTATCTAGGGCTCAACTTTCCCTTTACTCCGAATCTCTGAAGTCCTTTCATCGGGCTTACCTTAAGATATACCATGTCTCCAACTCGTGGCTCCCAAGTCCTTCTCTTCTGATCTGCGTAACTCTTTTGCCGACTTTGGGCTATTTTCAACCTATCTCTGATAATGTCAATTATTTGTTGCTTTTCCTTGACATAATCAGGGTTGAACTCTTTGCTTGCTCCGGCTTCATACCAACATATCGGTGATCTACACTTCCTTCCATACGAGCTTCAAATGGTGCCATCTTGATGCTCGCTTTGATAGCTATTATTGTATGAAAACTCTGCTAGTGGCAAGTGCTCCTCCCATGATCCTCCGAAGTCTAGGGCACAAGCCCTAAGCATATCTTCTAAGATCTGGTTAGTTCTCTCCGTTTGTCCACCTGTCTGAGGATGATAGGCGGTACTATAATCCAACTTGGATCCTAAAGCTTCATGTAATTGCTTCCAAAATGCAGACGTGAATACGGATCCTCGATCCGACACGATTTTCTTGGGCACTCCATGTTTACTCACGATCTCTTTGATGTAAAGATCGATGAGTTTCTCTCCTTTATCTTGCTGGTTTACCGCTAAGAAATGTGCACTTTTCGTCAACCGGTCCACTATTACCCAAATCATGTCCTTCTTTTTATTGGTCATGGGTAGTCCGGTAATGAAATCCATTCCTATCTCTTCCCATTTCCATTCTGGAATAGGTAAAGGTTGTAATTTCCCTTCCGGACTCTGATGCTCAGCCTTCACCCTTTGGCAGGTATGGCATTCCGCCACATATTGTGCTATCTCTCTCTTCATATTATTCCACCAGAATAACTCCTTTAGATCCATGTACATCTTTGTACTTCCCGGATGAATGGAGTATGATGTTTGATGGGCTTCCCGGAGTATTACTTCCTTGATTTCAGCAATATCCGGAACACAAATTCTCTTCTGGAACCATAATGATCCAGATTCTCCACGGTGAAATTCTGATGGTCTTCCTTCATCTATTCTTCTCATCTCCTCCACGATGAATGGATCATCCAGCTGACCCATTATTATCTCATTCTTCAGGTTAACATTCAACTCATCGGCTACTTGCAAAGATGATAGTCCTTCATGAGCTTCTTTCTCCCAAAGTTGTATTTGGGCTTGACTTATTTCCTTCTTCAACTCCGGTGATAACTCTTGTTCCACTCCGCCGGTGCTCTTCCTACTCAAGGCATCTGCTACAACATTGGCCTTTCCGGGAGTGTAATTGATGGTCAAATCATAATCCTTAATCAATTCTAGCCATCTTTTCTGCCTCATGTTGAGCTCTTTCTGAGTGAAGAAATATTTGAGACTCTTATGATCTGTATAGAGCTCACACTTGGCTCCATAGAGAAAATGTCTCCATGTTTTGAGTGCAAATACCACTGCTGCTAATTCCAAGTCATGTGTTGGATAGTTTACTTCATGAGGTCTGAGTTGCCTCGATCCATAAGATATCACTTTCCGATCTTACATGAGTACGCAACCCAATCCATGTTTGGATGCGTCACAGTACACGGTGTAATCCTTGCCAACTTCAGGACTGCTAACACCGGTGCTGTGGTGAGTTTCTCTTTTAGAGTCTAAAAACTCTTCTCACACTCATCTGACCACACGAATGGTGTGTTCTTTCTTAACAACTTCGTCATTGGTCCTGCTATTTTGGAGAATCCTTCAATGAACCTCCGATAATATCCTGCCATTCCTAGGAATCCTCGGATTTCCTTGACAGTTTTGGGTGCTTCCCATTCTAAAACTGCTGCTACCTTGCTCGGGTTAACAGCTATTCCATCTTTACTAATAACATGACCAAGAAATTCCACTTGATCTAGCCAAAATTCACACTTGCTAAACTTGGCATAGAGTTGATGTTCTCTTAGTGTTTGCAACACTATCTTCAGATGTTCAGCATGTTCTGCTTTATCCTTGGAATAGATCAAGATATCATCGATGAATACGATGACGAACTTGTCTAGACATGGCATGAAAATCTTATTGATGAGATTCATGAAAATTGCTGGGGCATTGGTTAAACCAAAAGGCACTACAAGATATTCATGATGTCCATATCTTGAAACAAAGGCAGTCTTCGGAACGTCTTCCTTCTTGATCTTAATCTGGTGATAACCGGATCTTAGATCAATCTTGGAAAAGACTCCCGCGCCTCTAACTTGATCAAATAGATCTTGTATTCTTGGTAGTGGATACTTGTTCTTGATTGTGACGTTGTTCAGATTCATGTAGTCTCCGCACATCCTTCTTCCTCCATCCCTTTTATCCACGAAGATCACAGGTGATCCCCATGGTGAAACACTTTCTTGTATGAATCCTTTCTGTTCCAAGTCATCCAATTGCTCCTTAAGTTATTTCAACTCTTTCGGCCCCATCTTATATGGTGCTTTAGCAATCGGTGATGTTCCTGGAATTAGGTCGATAGTGAATTCTATCTCCCTATCTGGTGGCATATCAGGTAATTCCGCAGGAAACACATCCTGGAATTCATTTACTACTGGTATATCTTCCAATTTCACTTCCTTCATGTTGTTCAGCTGTAGCTCCACTTCAATCTGTGTATGTTTGTCGCCTTGGTAGATCATTCTACTTCCATCGGGGCTTTTCAAAGACACCGTCTTGTTTACACAGTCGATCAATGCTCCATTAGCTTCTAACCAGTTCATACCAAGAATGACATCAATGTCCTTCATCGGTAAAATGAACAGGTCCGCGTCAAACGCGCACTTATTGATCATGATGACTTGTTTTTGTTTGGTATGGGTTACTGCTGGCGTGTAGTTGACGTGGGAGTTAGAAGACTTTGTGGTGTAACTTTTCTTCAGGTCCCCGGCAACGGCGCCAGAAATTTAGCTTGATGACGCGTAAAGCACACGCCCGTTGGGAACCCCAAGTGGAAGGTGTGATGCGTACAGCAGCAAGTTTCCTCGGTAAGAAACCAAGGTTTATCGAACCAGTAGGAGCCAAGAAGCACGTTGAAGGTTGATGGCGGCGGGATGTAGTGCGGCGCAACACCAGGGATTCCGGCGCCAACGTGGAACCTGCACAACACAACCAAAGTACTTTGCCCCAACGAAACAGTGAGGTTGTCAATCTCACCGGCTTGCTCTAACAAAGGATTAACCGTATTGTGTGGAAGATGATTGTTTGCAGAGAAAACAGTAAAAACAAGTATTGCAGCAGATTTGTATTTCGAGTATAAAAGAATGGACCGGGGTCCACAGTTCACTAGAGGTGTCTCTCCCATAAGATAAAAGCATGTTGGGTGAACAAATTACAGTCGGGCAATTGACAAATAGAGAGGGCATAACAATGCACATACATGTCATGATAAATATAGTGAGATTTAATTGGGCATTACGACAAAGTACATAGACCGCCATCCAACCGCATCTATGCCTAAAAAGTCCACCTTCAGAGTTATCATCCGAACCCCTCCAGTATTAAGTTGCTAAACAACAGACAATTGCATTAAGTATGGTGCGTAATGTAATCAATAACTACATCCTCGGACATAGCATCAATGTTTTATCCCTAGTGGCAACAAGCACAACACAACCTTAGAACTTTCGTCACTCGTCCCGGTGTCAATGCGGGCATGAACCCACTATCGAGCATAAATACTCCCTCTTGGAGTTAAGAGCAAAAACTTGGCCGAGCCTCTACTAATAACGGAGAGCATGCAAGATCATAAACAACACATATGTAATAACTTGATAATTAACATAACATGGTATTCTCTATCCATCGGATCCCGACAAACACAACATATAGCATTACAGACAGATGATCTTGATCATGTTAGGCAGCTCACAAGATCCAACAATGAAGCACAATGAGGAGAAGACAACCATCTAGCTACTATTATGGACCCATAGTCCAGGGGTGAACTACTCACTCATCACTCCGGAGGCGACCATGGCGGTGTAGAGTCCTCCGGGAGATGAATCCCCTCTCCGGCAGGGTGCCGGAGGAGATCTCCCGAATCCCCCGAGATGGGATCGGCGGCGGCGGCGTCTCTGGAAGGTTTTCCGTATCGTGGTTTTTTCGCCTCAGGGTTTTCGCGACGGAGGCTTTAAGTAGGCGGAAGGGCAGAGTCGGGGGCCTGACGAGGGGCCCACACCACAGGGTGGCGCGGCCCCCCCTTGGCCGCGCCGCCTTGTGGTTTGGCCACCTCGTGGCCCCACTTCGTATGCTCTTCGGTCTTCTGGAAGGTTCGTGGCAAAATAGGACCCTGGGACTTGATTTCGTCCAATTCCGAGAATATTTCGTTACTAGGATTTCTGAAACCAAAAACAGCAGAAAACAAGAATCGGCACTTCGGCATCTTGTTAATAGGTTAGTTCCAGAAAATGCACGAATATGACATAAAGTGTGGATATAACATGTAGGAATCATCAATAATATGGCATGGAACATAAGAAATTATCGATACGTCGGAGACGTATCAGCATCCCCAAGCTTAGTTCTGCTCGTCCCGAGCAGGTAAAACGATAACAAAGATAATTTCTGAAGTGACATGCCATCATAACCTTGATCATACTATTTGTAAACATATGTAATGAATGCAGCGATCAAAACAATGGTAATGACATGAGTAAACAAGTGAATCATAAAGCAAAGACTTTTCATGAATGGTACTTCAAGACAAGCATCAATAAGTCTTGCATAAGAGTTAACTCATAAAGCAATAAATCAAAGTAAAGGCATTGAAGCAACACAAAGGAAGATTAAGTTTCAGCGGTTGCTTTCAACTTGTAACATGTATATCTCATGGATAATTGTCAACATAGAGTAATATAACAAGTACAATATGCAAGTATGTAGGAATCAATGCACAGTTCACACAAGTGTTTGCTTCTTGAGGTGGAGAGAGATAGGTGAACCGACTCGACATAAAAGTAAAGAGAATGGTCCTTCAAAGAGGAAAGCATCGATTGCTATATTTGTGCTAGAGCTTTTATTTTGAAAACATGAAACAATTTTGTCAACGGTAGTAATAAAGCATATGAGTTATGTAAATTGTATCTTACAAGTTGCAAGCCTCATGCATAGTATACTAATAGTGCCCGCACCTTGTCCTAATTAGCTTGGACTACCGGATCTTTGCAATGCACATGTTTTAACCAAGTGTCACAATGGGGTACCTCCATGCCGCCTGTACAAAGGTCTAAGGAGAAAGCTCGCATTTTGGATTTCTCGCTTTTGATTATTCTCAACTTAGACATCCATACCGGGACAACATGGACAACAGATAATGGACTCCTCTTTAATGCATAAGCATGTGACAACAATTATTATTCTCATATGAGATTGAGGATATATGTCCAAAACTGAAACTTCCACCATGAATCATGGCTTTAGTTAGCGGCCCAATGTTCTTCTCTAACAATATGCATGCTCCAACCATTACGGTGGTAGATCTCTCTTACTTCGTACAAGACGGACATGCATAGCAACTCACATGATATTCAACAAAGAATAGTTGATGGCTTCCCCGGAAGCATGGTTATCGCACAACAAGCAACTTAATAAGAGATAAAGTGCATAAGTACATATTCAATACCACAATAGTTTTTAAGCTATTTGTCCCATGAGCTATATATTGCAAAGGTGACTGATGGAATTTTAAAGGTAGCACTCAAGCAATTTACTTTGGAATGGCGGGTAAATACCATGTAGTAGGTAGGTATGGTGGACACAAATGGCATAGTGGTTGGCTCAAGTATTCGGGATGCATGAGAAGTATTCCCTCTCGATACAAGGTTTAGGCTAGCAAGGTTATTTGAAAGAAACACAAGGATGAACGGTGCAGCAAAACTCACATAAAAGACATATTGTAAACATTATAAGACTCCACACCGTCTTCTTTGTTATTCAAAACTCAATACTAGATGTTATCTAGACTCTAGAGAAACCAAATATGCAAACCAAATTAGCAAGCTCTAAGTGTTTCTTCATTAATGGGTGCAAAGTATATGATGCAAGAGCTTAAACACGAGCACAACAATTGCCAAGTATCAAATTATCCAAGACATTTTAGAGTTACTACATGTATCATTTTCCAATTCCAACCATATAACAATTTAACGAAGAAGAAACTTCGCCATGAATACTATGAGTAGAGCCTAAGGACATACTTGTCCATATGCTACAGCGGAGTGTCTCTCTCTCCCACAAACTGAATGCTAGGATCCATTTTATTCAAACAAAACAAAAACAAAAACAAACCGACGCTCCAAGCAAAGTGCATAAGATGTGACGGAATAAAAATATAGTTTCAGGGGAGGAACCTGATAATGTTGTCAATGAAGAAAGGGATGCCTTGGGCATCCCAAAGCTTAGACGCTTGAGTCTTCTTATAATATGCAGGGGTGAACCACCGGGGCATCCCCAAGCTTAGAGCTTTCACTCTCCTTGATCATATTGCATCATACTCCTCTCTTGATCCTTGAAAACTTCCTCCACACCAAACTCGAAACAACTCATTAGAGGGTTAGTGCATAATAAAAATTCACATGTTCAGAGGTGACACAATCATTCTTAACACTTCTGGACATTGCATAAAGCTACTGGACATTAATGGATCAAAGAAATTCATCCGACATAGCAAAAGAGGCAATGCGAAACAAAAGGCAGAATCTGTCAAAACAGAACAGTCCGTAAAGATGGATTTTATTAGGCCACCAGACTTGCTCAAATGAAAATGCCCAAATTGAATGAAAGTTGCGTACATATCTGAGGATCATGCACGTAAATTGTCTTAATTTTCTGAGCTACCTACAGGGAGATAGACCCAGATTCGTGACAGCAAAGAAATCTGGAACTGCGCAGTAATCCAAATCTAGTACTTACTTTACTATCAAAGACTTTACTTGGCACAAAAAAACATAAAACTAAGATAAGGAGAGGTTGCTACAGTAGTAAACAACTTCCAAGACACAAATATAAAACAAAAATACTGTAGTAAAAACATGGGTTGTCTCCCATAAGCGCTTTTCTTTAACGCCTTTCAGCTAGGCGCGAAAGTGTATATCAAGTAACATCAAGAGATGAAGCATCAACATCATAATTTGTTCTAATAATAGAATCATAAGGTAACTTCATTCTCTTTCTAGGGAAGTGTTCCATACCTTTCTTGAGAGGAAATTGATATTTAATATTACCTTCCTTCATATCAATAGTAGCACCAACGGTTCGAAGAAAAGGTCTTCCCAATATAATGGGGCAAGATGCATTGCATTCAATATCCAAGACAACAAAATCAATGGGGACAAGGTTATTGTTAACCATAATATGAACATTATCAACTCTCCCCAAAGGTTTCTTTTTAGCATTATCAGCGAGATTAACATCCAGATAACGAGTTTTTCAATGGTGGCAAGTCAAGCATATCATAGACTTTCTTAGGCATAACGAAATACTTGCACCAAGATCACATAAAGCATTACAATCAAAATATTTGACCCTCATTTTAATGATGGGCTCCCAACCATCCTCTAGCTTTCTAGGAATAGAAGTTTCAAGTTTTAGTTTCTCTTCTCTAGCTTTTATGAGAGCATTTGTAATATGTTTTGTGAAAGCCAAATTTATAGCACTAGCATTAGGACTTTTAGCAAGTTTTTGTAAGAACTTTATAACTTCAGAGATGTGGAAATCATCAAAATCTAAATCATTACAATTTAAAGCAATGGGATTATCATCCCCAAGGTTGGAAAAAATTTCAGCAGTTTTATCACAGGCAGTTTCAGCAGTTTTAGCAGTTTCAGGTAATTTTGCGCGCTTTGCACTAGGAGTAGAAGCATTGCCAACACCAATTATTTTATCATTAATAGTAGGAGGTGCAGCAACATGTGGAGCATTAGCATTACTAGTGGTGGTAATAGTCCAAACTTTAGCTACATTACTCTCTTTAGCTAGTTTTTCATTTTCTTCTCTATCCCACCTAGCACGCAGTTCAGCCATTAATCTTATATTCTCATTAATTCTAACTTGGATGGCATTTGCTGTAGTAACAATTTTATTTTCAATATCCTCAGGTTTAGCAGCCATTTTATTAATTAAAGAAGATTGTGACGCAGTACATGTATGAGATTCGGGTTTCAAGCATTTGCAAGTTTAGTTTGCAACCCAGAAATCTCCATATTCAGATTTTCAAGTTGATTTCCTATATTCTTCAACAAGGTAGATTGTTCATTCATAGTTTTAGTAAACAATTTATTTTGCTCATATTGTGATTGCATAAAGCTCTTGGTGAATCTTTCAATTTCTAACATCTTTTCCTCATTAGGTGAAACATATCTACCATAAGAATTACCGTTAGCAGGATATGGCCTAGAATTTTGAGCAACCAATGAAGCTAACGGAACATTATTAGGATCAACATTAGTCCTATCATTCACAAGCATAGACATAATAGCATCAATCTTATCATTCAAGGAAGAGGATTCTTCAACAGAATTTACCTTCTTACCTTGTGGAGCTCTTTCCGTGTGCCATTCGAGTAATTAATCATCATATTATCAAGAAGCTTTGTTGCTTCACCAAGAGTGATGGACATAAAGGTACCTCCAGCAGCTGAATCCAATAAATTCCGCGAAGAAAAATTTAGTCCTCGCATAGAAGGTTTGGATGATCATCCAAGTAGTCAGTCCATGGGTTGGGCAATTTTTAACCAGAGATTTCATTCTTTCCCAAGATTGAGCAACATGTTCATTATACAATTGTTTAAAATTCATTATGCTACTCCTCAAAGATATAATTTTAGCAGGGGGATAATATCTACCAATAAAAGCATCCTTGCATTTAGTCCAGGAATCAATACTATTCTTAGGCAGAGATAGCAACCAATCTTTAGCTCTTCCTCTTAATGAGAAAGGAAACAATTTTAATTTTATAATGTCACCATCTACATCTTTATATTTTTGCATTTCACATAGTTCAACAAAATTATTAAGATGGGCAGCAGCATCATCAGAACTAACACTGAGAAAATTGCTCTCGCATAACAAGATTAAGTAAAGCAGGTTTAATTTCAAAGAATTCCGCTGTAGTAGCAGGTGGAGCAATGGGTGTGCATAGGAAATCATTATTATTTGTGGTTGTGAAGTCACACAACTTAGTATTTTCAGGGGTAGCCATTTTAGCAGTAGTAAATAAAGCAAACTAGATAAAGTAAATGCAAGTAACTAATTTTTTTGTGTTTTTGATATAGAGTGCAAGAAAGTAAATAAAGTAAAGCTAGCAACTAATTTTTTTGTGTTTTGATATAAGTGCAGCAAACAAAGTAGTAAATAAAATAAAGCAAGACAAAAACAAAGTAAAGAGATTGAGAAGTGGAGACTCCCCTTGCAGCGTGTCTTGATCTCCCCGGCAACGGCGCCAGAAATTTACTTGCTGGCGTGTAGTTGACGTGGGAGTTAGAAGACTTTGTGGTGTAACTTTTCTTCAGGTCCCCGGCAACGGCGCCAGAAATTTAGCTTGATGACGCATAAAGCACACGCCCGTTGGGAACCCCAAGTGGAAGGTGTGATGCGTACAGCAGTAAGTTTCCCTCAGTAAGAAACCAAGGTTTATCGAACCAGTAGGAGCCAAGAAGCACGTTGAAGGTTGATGGCGGTGGGATGTAGTGCGGCGCAACACCAGGGATTCCGGCGCCAACGTGGAACCTGCACAACACAACCAAAGTACTTTGCCCCAACGAAACAGTGAGGTTGTCAATCTCACCGGCTTGCTGTAACAAAGGATTAACCGTATTGTGTGGAAGATGATTGTTTGCAGAGAAAACAGTAAAAACAAGTATTGCAGCCAGATTTGTATTTCAGTATAAAAGAATGGATCGGGGTCCACAGTTCACTAGAGGTGTCTCTCCCATAAGATAAAAGCATGTTGGGTGAACAAATTACAGTCAGGCAATTGACAAATAGAGAGGGCATAACAATGCACATACATGTCATGATAAATATAGTGAGATTTAATTGGGCATTACGACAAAGTACATAGACCGCCATCCAACTGCATCTATGCCTAAAAAGTCCACCTTCAGGTTATCATCCGAACCCCTCCGAGTATTAAGTTGCTAAACAACGGACAATTGCATTAAGTATGGTGCGTAATGTAATCAATAACTACATCCTCGGACATAGCATCAATGTTTTATCCCTAGTGGCAACGAGCACAACACAACCTTAGAACTTTCGTCACATCGTCCTGTGTGTCAATGCAGGCATGAACCCACTATCGAGCATAAATACTCCCTCTTGGAGTTAAGAGCAAAAACTTGGCCGAGCCTCTACTAATAACGGAGAGCATGCAAGATCATAAACAACACATATGTAATAACTTGATAATTAACATAACATGGTATTCTCTATCCATCGGATCCCGACAAACACAACATATTGCATTACAGATAGATGATCTTGATCATGTTAGGCAGCTCACAAGATCCAACAATGAAGCACAATGAGGAGAAGACAACCATCTAGCTACTGCTATGGACCCATAGTCCAGGGGTGAACTACTCACTCATCACTCCGGAGGCGACCATGGCGGTGTAGAGTCCTCCGGGACATGAATCCCCTCTCTGGCAGGGTGCCGGAGGAGATCTCCAGAATCCCCCGAGATGGGATCGGCGGCGGTGGCGTCTCTGGAAGGTTTTCCGTATCGTGGTTTTTTCGCCTCAGGGTTTTCGCGACGAAGGCTTTAAGTAGGCGGAAGGGCAGAGTCGGGGGGCTGACGAGGGGCCCACACCACAGGGCGGCGCGGCCCCCCCTTGGCCGCGCCGCCTTGTGGTTTGGCCACCTCGTGGCCCCACTTCGTATGCTCTTCGGTCTTCTGGAAGGTTCGTGGCAAAATAGGACCCTGGGACTTGATTTCGTCCAATTCCGAGAATATTTCGTTACTAGGATTTCTGAAACCAAAAACAGCAGAAAACAGCAACTGGCACTTCGGCATCTTGTTAATAGGTTAGTTCCAGAAAATGCACGAATATGACATAAAGTGTGCATATAACATGTAGGAATCATCAATAATATGGCATGGAACATAAGAAATTATCGATACGTCGGAGACGTATCAGTTACTACTATCGTTCCCCCCGCAGAAAGTATGGTTATGGGTGTATCTAACTTAGTGCAACTAATCCCATGTTTGATGATGAATTGTTGAGAAATGAATGATGTAGTTGCACCGGTATCAAAAAGTACTTTGCCAGGATGAGTGAGTATCCGGAGCGTACCTATCACCGCCTGATCGGAGTTGACCACCTCCTCCGGACCGGTGCGGTTCAGCTTGCCGAAGGGCTTCTTATTCTTCCAGTTCCCTCCGGTGTTTCCTCCTCGACTTCCTCCTCCTCCAGATTGACCTCCTCCAGTGTTTCTCTTGGGGCAGTCCTTCAGCATGTGCCCCTCCTGGCGACAACCAAAGCATATGATCTTTGGCTTCTTGCAATCCTTGGAAAAATGCCCTGTGAATCCACAGCTTCTGCAAACTATTTGATTTGCAGACTGGAATGCTTGGTTCTTCCTACTACCGTAGTAGTTGCTGTTGTTGTTGTTGTTGTTAAATCTGGGCTTGAAACTCAAGCTGGTATTAGGCTAGTTACTAACAAACCTCTTAGGCTCGAACTTGGCCTTTTTTCCTTTTCTCCTCCTGTAGTTGTTTGAAATCATCCTCCAGAGTGATGGCCGCATCCACCAACTCTTGAAATTCCGTCGCTCTCATCATACGGAGCTGTACCTTGAACTGGGGACTTAACCCCCTCAAAAACCTCTTCTTTTTCTTGTCCTCGGTGTTAACCTCCTCAACAGCATACCGAGACAGCTTCGAAAATTCCCTGACATAAGTCAGGATAGCCTTGTCCTTCTGCTCGAGACTTTCAAATTCTCGACGCTTCAGTTCCACAATACTTTCAGGGACATTGGATTCCCTGAACTTCCTTGCGAACTCCTCCCAGGTAAATATCTTTCCAGCCGGATATACGGCTACGATGTTATCCCACCATGATGCGGCAGGTCCACACAACAGATGTGTAGCATAACGAACCTTCTCCTGGTCATTACATCCAACAGTATTGAGCTTTCGCTCAGTGTCCATAAGCCAATCTTCCGCGTCCATTGGCTCGGGCGCGTATGCAAAAGATATAGGCTTGGTATTCTGGAAGTCTGCTAAAGTGACTCCCTGATTCTCAGGTCTCTCAACTCTGTTCTGCTGCAGCAATTCCTGAAAGAATTTATTCTGCTGCTCCAACGTAATACGTTGTCTTTCTTCCACCATCTGCATGTATTGGACGAAATTCTGTTACGTCATGGGTGGTGGTGGTGGTAACTGATCTCTGGCTGCTCCCTCAGCCTCTTCCTTTTGTTTGGCTTCACGCTCCATGCGCTGCGCTTCGGTCTCCTCTCCTAACGCTCCCGACATAACCCCCTAGTTCTGCAACACAAGATGATACTCATAGTTACTCCATGCGCAAGTTTTCCGAGCTCAACATTGTGCACGTAACTAGTCACGCAATGGAAATCAAGAAGCAAATCCAAATCATACAAAACATATACCCTGTATATACATGCATAAGTGGTCTTATTACAATACTCAAGTCGATGTGAGTATGCAAACTCACTTATTAAAGTATATGTACAAATTTCTACAAAATATTACACTCTACAATACATGTGGTACTTGTGTATTGTAGCTTTGCTTCCCTTGGTAGTCTCTAGTCGATCTTCACTCCCGATACATTCCAGGCTTCCATCCGGTCGAACGTGTCGTTCTCCTGACAAAACCTGGAACATAAGGTCTCCCCGTTGGCTGGTAGTCGGAATCCGATGATGATCCTAGGGAGAAAATCAGTGTTCATGAACTGATCATTCAGTGCATCATAATCCACCCATCGGGTGTACTCCCCTGTGCCTACTCCATATGTATTTCCTACATCCGTATCCGACTCAACCTGTGTCGGATACCCTCCAACTTCTTCCTCATTCCACGGATAACTCTGGTGCTGGGTCGTGGCATCTTCATTCATCTCCCCATCATAATACGCTGTGGTACTATGAGTTCCCGTATCAGACCCCCAACGCCAACCCGTAGAATTTTCTATAGGAGTCACGGAACGCTGATTGTTTCCGGATTCCTCTCCGCCCTCATATCCCCCATAGGAACTTCCCAGATAGTTCCCAGGTGTAACAGGTGTAGCTTCACACTCAAGAGGATCTATACTAATGTAATCACCAGCTGAATAGACTGGTGTGTGCACCTCATTCACCATAGGTTCTTTCCCATTTGTCTCCTCCTTGGGTTCAGTAAACTCCTCAAGCATTGTATCAATTGCTCCCGTCAAATGACGATTCAACTGATATAACAATGACAGTAAGTTACGGCTATTGTCCATGTATTTTGCAGCTTCTGCTGGTTTACTTTTTGCGTATTTGAAATGGTTGAGCATGAGATCATCGTCCTCCTCCATATGAGGAATGTGTGTGAATTCGGAACCCATAAGCTATTTTGTCTTATGCTCCCGAATATCGGTTATGGCTCTCATAACGGCTATATGGTAGGCTGTGTTCATAGTTCGGGCTTCCCCGCTGGCATTACTACGCTCATTCCCAAAGATTCGGGAAGTCGTAGCCCTACCCTACATTTGGCCAATACAAGTACCATCATAGTACATGTATTTCTTTACTTGAATCCGGGGATCACACCCAAATTCAAGTAACATGGCTCGTAGAATATCTCGCAAGCCCTCCTTCGTATTCACTCGGTATGGAATCCATCACCTTCACGTTTCGTCCGGACGTGAACTTGCCATGTTGGTCTGTAGAAATAGAAAGATTATGAGATTAGTAATAATGCATCATAATAGAGATTATAAAGAATTATCGCACTAAAAGATATGATTGTTGTATTCTCAAGTGAATATACACCATACTTTTTAGAGAATTCTTTACTAATCCTATTTGACTCCTAACGTTCGGTCCCATTTACTAGGTTCCAACCTAAGGTCAAAGCTTTTGCTCGATACCAACCGTGGTGACCCCGCATACCACCGCATGTTGTAGTATGCCGGTCGTTGATATAACATTCACGAAGTACCACTCCGCAAATATTACATCCCTCGCAGTAGTACAACGAACATAGCAGGTCCATAACTCATTCATTTATTATTACAAATATCATACACATGTCGTCTCGGAGCTCCTCTTGGGTCCTAAGAGGAATACTCCTGGGTTCGAGGTGAACCCAACTTAGCTTACAATATAAGAGTCTCATTAAGTTATACATTTATTTCTTCGAGCAGCTAAATACTAAGAGTTCGGGCTGCTCGGCTACTACTACTACTCGAGATGTTCGAGGCTTGATCTCCTCCGGAAGCCTCCCGGTTCCGTAGACGATGAGGTAGTCTACGCCCTCAATACCTCCAGAGAGGTCTGGTTCCTCATAGCCGATGATCTCGGCTCCTTCATTGTTGTCGTAGTCCTCCTCCAGACGATTCAGACAATCTAAGCATGGGATTTAAGTTTGGTATGAGTACGAGCGTACTCAACAAGTTCATTATAGAGAAGAGGTGTTTAATGCACTAGCTATGATATTAGACCAGAAAGTCTAATACCAATGCAAGTTTTGGTAAACATTTCTTCAAGAGAT
Source organism: Lolium rigidum (assembly GCF_022539505.1). Lineage (NCBI taxonomy): Eukaryota > Viridiplantae > Streptophyta > Magnoliopsida > Poales > Poaceae > Lolium > Lolium rigidum. Next base: position 41,101,273 of record NC_061512.1, read on the forward strand.
TGCTTTTATTCCAAAGAGCTATGTCCGTCAGCCTTCACCGGTTTACTAGAACTTCATGGAGCTCCTTTCCGGCCGCGTTCGCAGTTCCTTATCCCGAAACAGGGAGTGACAGGTCACGGTTCTTTACACTCTGCAGAGGTGTGTTGCTTTACCCATAAGAGATCTTAACCTTGGTGCCAACCGGGCAGCTTTCCCGTCCACACTTCCTTTGGTGTGAGGCCCGGCATAAGGTCTAGCCAATCATGTTCCTCCGCTACCTCGAACACCCACCCGTTGTTGCATGCCCCGACCCTGGGTCCACGCCGGTCCCATTATTCCCGTAATTTCGGGGTGGACCCCGACCACGACAACGATGCTTGGGCTCTACCATACACTCCTACACCGGTAGCTGCAACCCATCATAGACCGCATTACCGTGGGGAATTAGAATGGGATCCCCACCCTCTGGTTGTTCCGCAAGACACAACTGCTACGGCAAGCAATGCTTTACCGTGGGGAATTAGAATGGGATCCCCACCCTCCGGTTGTTCCGCCGGATACAACCGCTACGGTAAGCGCATCCGTTGATGAACGAGAGGTGGAAACACTTTTGACTACTCCGTCCCACTCCGGATCTTATGGTTAACACGGGTATTACGGCACAAGAATCATCGGCGACATTGGTTGTTTAATCCTAGATGGATATAAACCCGTGCAATGGAACCTCCACCATATCAACACAATCCATGGTTACATTGCCCACCACATAGTCATATTCATAGTTATGAAAGTAGTGGTTTTGATTTTTATGCAATAGTGATAACCATAATACTTTGCAAGTAATTTGATAGAAATACTCAAATGACATGAGCAAGTGATGAACTTGCTCGAACACCGCAAAGTTTTGCGGTTGGATGGTGTGGACTGACCCTTGTCCTCTGTCTCTGAAAAATAGCATCATTGTCCGATAAGGGCAATGGTTAAAGAAGCAATTATGCATGATTCCAGTTTTAGGGTTTGTTTCCCCCTTCCGATGTCGTTGTTATTTTATGAGAGGTTAATACTAAGATAGATTTGGAGATACTCTGTTTAGGATAAATACAACCTTGAAATATTGTCAAGGTGTTTTTAAAATCCAATTACATTAATGGACTTATTTTTCTTTATTGAAAATAATATGTGTGATTTAAATTATTATTTAAATCATCAAATTAAGACTTATTCATAATTGTCTTTAAAAATTCTCTTTGATATTTTATTTGGATAGAGAATTTTATGCTGATTGATTTTCATATTTTTAATTATTTTTTTAGAGCTCTTATCAATTTTTCATTTAATTTCAAAGTTTCTTGTTTTAAATGAAATTGTGAAATGTCTATATTGCCCCTGGGCCCACCTGTCAGGGTGGCCCAGTGGGTTGGGCTAAACCAGCTCGGGTCCAACCGACCCGAGCGGTCGCTCACTCGCCCACCTTGCGCCGCTCGACCTAACCCTAATCCCTCTCTCTGTGGCTCTCGCGACGCCGTGGTCGCCTCGCCGTCGCCGAATTAATCCGACCAACTCCGGCGGTCGCCGCCGGCGAGATCAAGTGGATCTGAACCGCCTTTCGAAGGCGGACATGGTGGTCCGCGTCGATCTGACGCTGGCGTCCTTGTTCGCTCGCCCTCGTCGCCTCTGCTCGCCTGCTGTGGGGATCCATGGTGATCCCCTCGCCGCCGATGCTCCTGGTGCTGTGGCGGTGCTGGGGCGCTCGCGCTCGGCGACGTCAGGCCAGGCGCGGCTTGGCGCTGCCGTGGTGGCCCGTGCCGCCGTGCCGCCGTGGCACGCTGTGGTGCTCCGCTCCAGGTACGTGCGCCTCCATCCTCTTCCTTCTTCCTTCTCTCCTGCTAGTTCATCCTCCTCTCCTGTTCTTCTGAGCTAGCTCTGGCCACTGCCTTGTTTTGTTAGTTGCTACGGCCTACATGCGCCATGAATTCTGGCTGTTGTGCTTGTGCTGTTGCCATGCGTATGCTGCTATGTGCTACTGCTATCTCTGTGTTCTAGCTTGTGCTGCTCTACTTGATTATTAGTGCATGCTACTGTGCTTCCTCACTACTTCTGTTCATGATGTATCCCTGCTGTGGCCCTTCTGTAATTGCTCATGAGCATCCATTGATGCTCATGGCCTTCTGGCTTGCTCCAGATATGACTACTGCCACTAGGGTATTCTGTGTGTGCAAAATCTTGGCCTTGGCTTGATCATGATGCATGATCCTTGCATTATGCAAGTGCCAGTGCCACTGTGTGATGCTCATTGAGTTGTGATTCATAGGAATGTTCTATTGAGCATGACTGTTGGCTAGACAGCTCCATCCCTTGTTAGTGTGCTTCTGCATACAATTTATATTTCATAAATTTGATTAGTGATGCAATGGTTGGTTAATTTGTGGCTTTGGATGATCCTGTGATCACCAGGACTTACTGTTGGCTTATCAATTTGTATGAATTCATTTCAATTGCTGCTGTTGCTTGAGGATCTAGCTCCTCACCAAATACTGGTGGTTGCTGTTGCTTGTGAAAGCAACACTCGGTGGTTGATTGAAGGATTTGATACTCTGGATGCATCTGTGTGTGTTGTTTTATTTATCTATGCTTGTTAGTGAAGCTTGGCTTCCTATTTCTGACAACAGACATGATCTACCTGATGCAGTAGTGATTGGGTGCATCCTATGCACTATCTAGATGGAAACCAACATGTGTTGGCACGTCCTGTGATGCATGAACTCCTTGGAGTGATGATATGCTTCTCTTGTGGCTTTTCTGTGTGGCTAGGTAGTTGTTGTGACCCTAGCAATGCTTGGTGTGCTAGTAAAGGTTGCTCCTACCTCTTATGTATGCTGTTGAGAAATATTACTGGTAGTCAATCATGGGCTTTCAGTATAATTGATGTTGAAATGAAAATAGACATATAAATGTCTATATTCTGATGGTGTAGCTAGCTATAGGGTGCTAAGTGAATCTGTGTGGCTAGATAGGGATTAAATCCTTGTTGGATTTCTCTGGTTGTGTCACTGTGCTGACACATCCAGTGTTCCCTGGATAATTTCTTTCTGGCTATTCATTCTTTTTGCTTGCACCACATGGCTTGGTAGCCAGATGATGATACAAACAGGGGTTCTACCCTTTTCTTTTGCTGTGAGGAATGCATGTGCTTATGATATGAGCAAAACTGTGGCTTGCTCATGATTATCTGTGTATACCTCACTCCAGCTCCTAGAAAGGTTGTTGGTGTAGAGGTTTTGCTTCTGTGATGATCTTATGTCTGCCCTGCTCCTCCTGACTTGCTGGTGATGCTTGGTTGATTTCTGGTGTTGGGAAATAGGTGAGACGGATCTGGCTATTCACCTGTTCTTGGTGGTCTTAAGCTGTTCTTGCTAGTTCTTACCCTGAAGCTTGTGTCGATGCTAATGACTAGGGTTTTGGCTGTGAAAAGTCTTTATATGACTGGCCCTTGCTTCTCTGGTCGACAGCACTGCCTGGCATGTGTTGGTGACTCACCAGCTGTGTGTGTGTCGTGTGCTGCATGCACACTGCTGTGTGAGCAGCCTAGCTGTGTGTGTGTGCTAGTGCTGTGCACTTGGACTTGGTTCTGTCTGTGAGATGATCAGCTCGGCAGCTTTGGTCATATCCTCTCCTATTTCATTTGATTTTTAACCTGCCAAGTGGCTTGTGTGCAGGTTTCAAGTAATTGATCAAGATGATCCAGAAGATCATCAAGTCCAAGATCAAGTGAAAATGCTCTTGTAGTATTTAGGATATTTAGATAACTTGTAATTTTCCTTTTACTTTTTCTATTTCTTCAATTCTTGTAATGTGTTGTAATTCAATAATTCAATTCTGAATATTGTAAAGACAATGTATTATGTGTGTGATTATCAATAAAGCTCAAGTTTTCCTTAATGAGCTTAATGTAATTGTTGTATTACTTATATTCTTGCTTAATGATAATTGTTTGATAAATTATCTCAATTTTGAATTATTTGATAATCATTTGATGTTTGAATTTGAAATTCAAATTCAAATTTGGTTTGAATTCATTCAAACACTTAACTTGTAATTCAATCATGCAACTTAAGATTTCAATGCAATTATCACTTCTCTCTTCTTAAAACCCTAATTTAGACAAGTAGGAACAAGTTCATCGCACTCTCGAAACCCTAACCCTGTAAGGTGTCGAGAGAGAAACCTATCCCCCTTCGATGCAATTTTGTTTTAAAAGCGCGAAATTTCCCCGTAAATTACAATGCAATGCACATCCCTTTCTAAAATCTACCCCTCGATCGTCTCTAAACCTGGAACATTACACATGTTGAAGCCAACAATAGGAATCAAGACCAAGCATCCGCACGGTGAGTAACTTGATCGATACCATTGATAGGATCAATTGGCTCAAATGAACAAATCCTAATTCTAGAAGGCTGTTTTTTCTTTGTGTGGCAATTGTAGAAGACACGACGAGGGAAATAGACGCATCTTCGGTTCATAATGGAACAAACAATAGTTTCTTTTTTGGGGCAGAAATACAAATAGAGCTAAAAAAGGTTTGTCCTTGAAATCATGATGGATACTTGCTGACCCAAAGTCCATTATATTACCGGATTTCGGAGATGCCGTTTTGAATCTCGGGTGTACTTGCTCCCTGGATGAACAACCTCTCCGGAAAGGAGAAGGAAGGCAAAGGGTCGAATCCTTCCATCTTTTCATGCACATTAAAGCAAAACAAGAAAACACCTAGTTTTTATGTGTCGTGTGTTGCTTCTATACTTTGAGAGGCTTGGGCCTAGCTGCTGTCAGGGCCAGTCCACAGATTTTGGGCCTTAGGGGGACACGATACCAATAAATTTCTTAAAGATATATATATATATATAATGTTTATGCTAAAATTTAAAAATTACACGAAATTCAGTAGATGAAGACAATCTTCGATCAACCCTAGGTGCATGCCGAAGACCTATACATGGGCATATGCATGTTGGACGTCTCAGACGTTGTCCAAGGGGCCGATCTTTGCAGCTTTAGCCAAAATGAGGCTAAAATATGTGTAACTTCATTGAACATTGCATAAATATTTAAGACAGGGGAAAGTATATGATTTGGAATCACTTTTCCAATTTTCACCTAGCTGAACTCTCAATTTTGCATAAGTCAAATCATTAGCCGCTTGTTTTGAAACCGCGGCGTGAATCTCCGGCGCATGCAGGTTTCACTTCCCGGATTTGTCCAATTTCTTCTTTATCTAGTTTTTTTTTTAATTTCAGATTGTCCCGGTTTATTTTCTCATAGATGCATTTATCTCTTTTCGTTTCCTTCCCCATTCTCCATTTTGTTGTCAAGGCAAGGACTGCGGTCCTGAGAGCATGAGGACATGCCGTCGCAGTTTTGGGGTGGATTCAGGTCATCGAGGGAGGAGGCGCGGTTTTGGGTTGGATTCTGGTCACTTCCACAACTTCTTACGTTCTAAGGGAGAGGTAGAGTTAGGCGAGGAGTTGGAGGGGGTGGACTTATCCATCATGAGACCACCATATCAAGGAGGCATGAGTAGATGCCTTCACCGATCGGCCAGGTATGTCTCCTTTTGATTCGTCTCCTTCATTTTTGGGGGGTAAGTTACATGTATGAATGGTAGATATGCTCTTCTTCGCCGACGTAGTTCATTTGTGGGGCTTAGAGCATCTCCAGTCGCGTCCCCCAAACATCATTTGGGGATCGTGGACAATAAATGGAGAAAACGATTTCCAGGCGTGTCCTTGATGGCGTGTAACTCACACGTTCGTTGGGAACCCCAAGAGGAAGGTATGATGCGCACAGCAGCAAGTTTTCCCTCAGAAAGAAACCAAGGTTTATCGAACCAGGAGGAGCCAAGAAGCACGTTGAAGGTTGATGGCGGCGGGATGTAGTGCGGCGCAACACCAGGGATTCCGGCGCTGATGGCGTGTATTTCACACGTTCGTTGGAACCCCAAGAGGAAGGTATGATGCGCACAGCAGCAAGTTTTCCCTCAGAAAGAAACCAAGGTTTATCGAACCAGGAGGAGCCAAGAAGCACGTTGAAGGTTGATGGCGGCGGGATGTAGTGCGGCGCAACACCAGGGATTCCGGCGCCAACGTGGAACCTGCACAACACAACCAAAGTACTTTGCCCCAACGAAACAGTGAGGTTGTCAATCTCACCGGCTTGCTGTAACAAAGGATTAACCGTATTGTGTGGAAGATGATTGTTTGCAGAGAAAACAGTAAAGAACAAGTATTGCAGCAGATTTGTATTTAAGTATAAAAGAATGGACCGGGGTCCACAGTTCACTAGAGGTGTCTCTCCCATAAGATAAAAGCATGTTGGGTGAACAAATTACAGTCGGGCAATTGAAAAATAGAGAGGGCATAACAATGCACATACATGTCATGATAAGTACAAGTGAGATTTAATTGGGCATTACGACAAAGTACATAGACCGCCATCCAACCGCATCTATGCCTAAAAAGTCCACCTTCGAGGTTATCATCCGAACCCCTTCCGAGTATTAAGTTGCAAAGCAACGAGACAATTGCATTAAGTATGGTGCGTAATGTAATCAACAACTACATCCTCGGACATAGCGCCAATGTTTTATCCCTAGTGGCAACAAGCACAACACAACCTTAGAACTTTCTCGTCATCGTCCTGGTGTCAATGCGGGCATGAACCCACTATCGAGCATAAATACTCCCTCTTGGAGTTAAGAGTAAAAACTTGGCCAGAGCCTCTACTAGTAATGGAGAGCATGCAAGATCATAAACAACACATATGTAATAACTTGATAATTAACATAACATGGTATTCTCTATCCATCGGATCCCGACAAACACAACATAGAGTATTACGGATAGATGATCTTGATCATGTTAGGCAGCTCACAAGATCCAACAATGAAGCACAATGAGGAGAAGACAACCATCTAGCTACCGCTATGGACCCATAGTCCAGGGGTGAACTACTCACTCATCACTCCGGAGGCGACCATGGCGGTGTAGAGTCCTCCGGGAGATGAATCCCCTCTCCGGCAGGGTGCCGGAGGAGATCTCCGGAATCCCCGAGATGGGATTGGCGGCGGCGGCGTCTCCGGAAGGTTTTCCGTATCGTGGTTTTTCGCATCGGGGGTTTCGCGACGGAGGCTTTAAGTAGGCGGAAGGGCGGAGTCGGAGGGCCGACGAGGGCCCCACGCCACGGGTCGGCGCGGCCAAGACCCGGGCCGCGCCGCCCCTATGGTGGTGGCCCCTCGTGGCCCCACTTCGTATGCTCTTCGGTCTTCCGGAAGGTTCGTGGCAAAATAGGACCCCGGGACTTGATTTCGTCCAATTCCGAGAATATTTCGTTACTAGGATTTACTGAAACCAAAAACAGCAGAAAACGAGCAAGCGGCACTTCGGCATCTTGTTAATAGGTTAGTTCCGAGAAAATGCACGAATATGCCATAAAGTGTGCATAAAACATGTAGGTATCATCAATAATATGGCATGGAACATAAGAAATTATCGATACGTCGGAGACGTATCAGCATCCCCAAGCTTAGTTCTCGCTCGTCCCGGCGAGTAAAACGATAACAAAGATAATTTCTGAAGTGACATGCCATCATAACCTTGATCATACTATTTGTAAACATATGTAATGAATGCAGCGATCAAAACAATGGTAATGACATGAGTAAACAAGTGAATCATAAAGCAAAGACTTTTCATGAATAGTACTTCAAGACAAGCATCAATAAGTCTTGCATAAGAGTTAACTCATAAAGCAATAAATCAAAGTAAAGGTATTGAAGCAACACAAAGGAAGATTAAGTTTCAGCGGTTGCTTTCAACTTGTAACATGTATATCTCATGGATAATTATCAACATAGAGTAATATAACAAGTACAATATGCAAGTATGTAGGAATCAATGCACAGTTCACACAAGTGTTTGCTTCTTGAGGTGGAGAGAGATAGGTGAACTGACTCAACATAAATGTAAAGAGAATGGTCCTTCAAAGAGGAAAGCATCGATTGCTATATTTGTGCTAGAGCTTTTATTTTGAAAACATGAAACAATTTTGTCAACGGTAGTAATAAAGCATATGAGTTATGTAAATTGTATCTTACAAGTTGCAAGCCTCATGCATAGTATACTAATAGTGCCCGCACCTTGTCCTAATTAGCTTGGATTACCGGATCTTTGCAATGCACATGTTTTAACCAAGTGTCACAATGGGGTACCTCCATGCCGCCTGTACAAAGGTCTAAGGATAAAGCTCGCATTTTGGATTTCTCGCTTTTGATTATTCTCAACTTAGACATCCATACCGGGACAACATGGACAACAGATAATGGACTCCTCTTTAATGCATAAGCATGTGACAACAATTATTATTCTCATATGAGATTGAGGATATATGTCCAAGACTGAAACTTCCACCATGAATCATGGCTTTAGTTAGCGGCCCAATGTTCTTCTCTAACAATATGCATGCTCCAACCATTAAGGTGGTAGATCTCTCTTACTTCGGACAAGACGGACATGCATAGCAACTCACATGATATTCAACAAAGAATAGTTGATGGCGTCCCCAGAAACATGGTTATCGCACAACAAGCAACTTAATAAGAGATAAAGTGCATAAGTACATATTCAATACCACAATAGTTTTTAAGCTATTTGTCCCATGAGGTATATATTGCAAAGGTGAATGATGGAATTTTAAAGGTAGCACTCAAGCAATTTACTTTGGAATGGCGGAGAAATACCATGTAGTAGGTAGGTATGGTGGACACAAATGGCATAGTGGTTGGCTCAAGGATTTTGGATGCATGAGAAGTATTCTCTCTCGATACAAGGTTTAGGCTAGCAAGGTTATTTGAAACAAACACAAGGATGAACGGTGCAGCAAAACTCACATAAAAGACATATTGTAAACATTATAAGACTCTACACCGTCTTCCTTGTTGTTCAAAACTCAATACTAGATATTATCTAGACTCTAGAGAAACCAAATATGCAAACCAAATTAGCAAGCTCTAAGTGTTTCTTCATTAATTGGTGCAAAGTATATGATGCAAGAGCTTAAACATGAGCACAACAATTGCCAAGTATCAAATTATTCAAGACATTTTAGAGTTACTACATGTATCATTTTCCAATTCCAACCATATAACAATTTAACGAAGAAGAAACTTCGCCATGAATACTATGAGTAGAGCCTAAGGACATACTTGTCCATATGCTACAGCGGAGCGTGTCTCTCTCCCATAAAGTGAATGCTAGGATCCATTTTATTCAAACAAAACAAACACAAAAAACAAACCGACGCTCCAAGCAAAGTGCATAAGATGTGACGGAATAAAAATATAGTTTCGGGGGAGGAACTCGATAATGTTGTCGATGAAGAAGGGGATGCCTTGGGCATCCCCAAGCTTAGACGCTTGAGTCTTCTTATAATATGCAGGGGTGAACCACCGGGGCATCCCCAAGCTTAGATCTTTCACTCTTCTTGATCATATTGCATCATACTCCTCTCTTGATCCTTGAAAACTTCCTCCACACCAAACTCGAAACAACTCATTAGAGGGTTAGTGCATAATAAAAATTCACATGTTCAGAGGTGACACAATCATTCTTAACACTTCTGGACATTGCATAAAGCTACTGGACATTAATAGATCAAAGAAATTCATCCAACATAGCAAAAGAGGCAATGCGAAACAAAAGGCAGAATCTGTCAAAACAGAACAGTCCGTAAAGATGGATTTTATTAGGCCACCAGACTTGCTCAAATGAAAATGCCCAAATTGAATGAAAGTTGCGTACATATCTGAGGATCATGAACGTAAATTGGCTTAATTTTCTGAGCTATCTACAGGGAGATAGACCCAGATTCGTGACAACAAAGAAATCTGGAACTGCGCAGTAATCCAAATCTAGTACTTACTTTACTATCAAAGACTTTACTTGGCACAACAAAACATAAAACTAAGATAAGAAGAGGTTGCTACAGTAGTAAACAACTTCCAAGACTCAAATATAAAACAAAAAATACTGTAGTAAAAACATGGGTTGTCTCCCATAAGCGCTTTTCTTTAACGCCTTTCAGCTAGGCGCAGAAAGTGTATATCAAGTATTATCAAAGGAGGATGCATCGACATTACCTTGGGCTTTACCCTTACCTTTCTTGTCCTTACTCTTTGGTTTAGGGAATATATGGCATCCCCCGGGTGTAGAGGTGAATTTTAGGGTGCCTTCTCTCACGTCTATGACTGCTCCCAATAATTTCAGCAGGGATCTTCCGAGTGTGATTTGTCCTGTTCCTGCGCATTCAATGACAAGGTAATCAATGGATATTGTTATTCCAAGAATGGTTGTATGCACACCCGCAGCTATCCCTTTAGGAATTATAACAGAGTTATCAATAAGAGTTATTCCTTCTCCCCCTTCAGTGAATTCCCAAAGTTTCAAAGATTTATGAATACCCTTAGGCATTAGGCAAAATTCAGTCATAATATCACAATTAGCACGAAGAGTTTGGTCACCTATGACAATTTTAATAGTAGGATTCCACAATGAAGGTTCAGAGTTCACTAAAACTTGATCAAGACGGTTCCGCATATATCCATAATTTTCATTTAAGCGAGATGCACTTGTCTCAAGAGTGTTTAATCTATTATGAATGCTAATAAGGGTTGAATCAAAGTTATTAGATGAATCATGTGATGCAACCAACTTCTTTATGGCATTAAAAGCTTGATCCCCATTACAATGAAGGAAATCTCCTCCCACTAGAGCATCCAAGGCATATCTATAGCGAATCATAAGACCAAAATAAAAATTACTAAGGAGCAAACTTAGAGTCATTTGAGGTTCAGTTTTACGATAAGAAGTAAAAATCCTGGACCAAGCATCTTTAAAACTTTCCTCATCCCCTTGTTTAAAAGTAAAAACTAATTCCTTAGGTGAAGAAGTAGCAGGTACAGAGCTAGACATGATAACAAAAGTAAACTAAATGCAAGTAACTAATTTTTTTGTGTTTTTGATATAGCAAACAAGACAGTAAATAAAGTAAAACTAGCAACTAATTTTTTTGTGTTTTGATATAAGTGCAGCAAACAAAGTAGTAAATAAAATAAAGCAAGACAAAAACAAAGTAAAGAGGTTGAGAAGTGGAGACTCCCCTTGCAGCGTGTCTTGATCTCCCCGGCAACGGTGCCAGAAAATGTGCTTGATGGCGTGTATTTCACACGTTCGTTGGGAACCCCAAGAGGAAGGTATGATGCGCACAGCAGCAAGTTTTCCCTCAGAAAGAAACCAAGGTTTATCGAACCAGGAGGAGCCAAGAAGCACGTTGAAGGTTGATGGCGGCGGGATGTAGTGCGGCGCAACACCAGGGATTCCGGCGCCAACGTGGAACCTGCACAACACAACCAAAGTACTTTGCCCCAACGAAACGGTGAGGTTGTCAATCTCACCGGCTTGCTGTAACAAAGGATTAACCGTATTGTGTGGAAGATGATTGTTTGCAGAGAAAACGAGTAAAGAACAAGTATTGCAGCAGATTTGTATTTCGAGTATAAAAGAATGGACCGGGGTCCACAGTTCACTAGAGGTGTCTCTCCCATAAGATAAAAGCATGTTGGGTGAACAAATTACGGTCGGGCAATTGACAAATAGAGAGGGCATAACAATGCACATACATGTCATGATAAGTACAGTGAGATTTAATTGGGCATTACGACAAAGTACATAGACCGCCATCCAATCGCATCTATGCCTAAAAAGTTCACCTTCGAGGTTATCATCCGAACCCCTTCCAGTATTAAGTTGCAAAGCAACGAGACAATTGCATTAAGTATGGTGCGTAATGTAATCAACAACTACATCCTCGGACATAGCGCCAATGTTTTATCCCTAGTGGCAACAGACACAGCACAACCTTCGAACTTTCATCACTGTCCGGGTGTCAATGCAGGCATGAACCCACTATCGAGCATAAATACTCTCTCTTGGAGTTAAGAGTAAAAACTTGGCCAGAGCCTCTACTAGTAACGGAGAGCATGCAAGATCATAAACAACACATATGTAATAACTTGATAATTAACATAACATGGTATTCTCTATCCATCGGATCCCGACAAACACAACATAGAGTATTACGAGATAGATGATCTTGATCATGTTAGGCAGCTCACAAGATCCAACAATGAAGCACAATGAGGAGAAGACAACCATCTAGCTACTGCTATGGACCCATAGTCCGGGGGTGAACTACTCACTCATCACTCCGGAGGCGACCATGGCGGTGTAGAGTCCTCCGGGAGATGAATCCCCTCTCCGGCAGGGTGCCGGAGGAGATCTCCGAAATTCCCCGAGATGGGATTGGCGGCGGCGGCGTCTCTGGAAGGTTTTCCGTATCGTGGTTTTTCGCATCAGGGGTTTCGCGACGGAGGCTTTAAGTAGGCGGAAGGGCGGAGTCGGAGGGCTGACGAGGGCCCCACGCCACAGGTCGGCGCGGCCAAGACCTGGGCCGCGCCGCCCTATGGTGGTGGCCCCTCGTGGCCCCACTTCGTATGCTCTTCGGTCTTCTGGAAGGTTCGTGGCAAAATAGGACCCTGGGACTTGATTTCGTCCAATTCCGAGAATATTTCGTTACTAGGATTTCTGAAACCAAAAACAGCGAGAAAACGACAAGCGGCACTTCGGCATCTTGTTAATAGGTTAGTTCCGAGAAAATGCACGAATATGACATAAAGTGTGCATAAAACATGTAGGTATCATCAATAATATGGCATGGAACATAAGAAATTATCGATACGTCGGAGACGTATCGAGCGCCAACGTGGAACCTGCACAACACAACCAAAGTACTTTGCCCCAACGAAACGAGTGAGGTTGTCAATCTCACCGGCTTGCTGTAACAAAGGATTAACCGTATTGTGTGGAAGATGATTGTTTGCAAGAAAACGAGTAAAGAACAAGTATTGCAGCAGATTTGTATTTCAGTATAAAAGAATGGACCGGGGTCCACGAGTTCACTAGAGGTGTCTCTCCCATAAGATAAAAGCATGTTGGGTGAACAAATTACGGTCGGGCAATTGACAAATAGAGAGGGCATAACAATGCACATACATGTCATGATAAGTACGGTGAGATTTAATTGGGCATTACGACAAAGTACATAGACCGCCATCCAACTGCATCTATGCCTAAAAAGTCCACCTTCGAGTTATCATCCGAACCCCTTCCAGTATTAAGTTGCAAAGCAACAGACAATTGCATTAAGTATGGTGCGTAATGTAATCAACAACTACATCCTTAGACATAGCATCAATGTTTTACCCCTAGTGGCAACAGCACAACACAACCTTAGAACTTTTCGTCACGAGTCCAGTATCAATGGAGGCATGAACCCACTATCGAGCATAAATACTCCCTCTTGGAGTTAAGAGCAAAAACTTGGCCAGAGCCTCTACTAATAACGGAGAGCATGCAAGATCATAAACAACACATAGGTAATAACTTGATAATTAACATAACATAGTATTTTGTATCCATCGGATCCCGACAAACACAACATATATCATTACAGATAGATGATCTTGATCATGTTAGGCAGCTCACAAGATCCAACAATGAGGAGAAGACAACCATCTAGCTACTGCTATGGACCCATAGTCCAGGGGTGAACTACTCACTCATCACTCCGGAGGCGACCATGGCGGTGAAGAGTCCTCCCGGGAGATGAATCCCCTCTCCGGCAGGGTGCGGAGGAGATCTCCGAATCCCCGAGATGGGATTGGCGGCGGCGGCGTCTGCGGAAGGTTTTCCGTATTGTGGCTCTCGATGCGGGTTTTTGCGACGGAGGCTTTAAGTAGGCGGAAGGGCAACGTGGGGGGCCACACGAGGGCCCCACACCACAGGCTGGCGCGGCCAGGGGCCAGGCCGCTCCGCCCTATGGTGTCGGTGCCTCGTGGCCCCACTTCGACTCCTCTTCGGTCTTCTGGAAGCTTCGTGGCAAAGTAGGACCCTGGGCGTTGATTTCGTCCAATTCCGAGAATATTTCGTTACTAGGATTTCTGAAACCAAAAACAGCGAAAAACAACAACTGGCTCTTCGGCATCTTGTTAATAGGTTAGTTCCAGAAAATGCACGAATATGACATAAAGTGTGTGATGACCCACAAGTATAGGGGATCGCAACAGTCTTCGAGGGAAGTATTACCCAATTTATTGATTCGACACAAGGGGAGACAAAGAATACTTGAAAGCCTTAACAACGGAGTTGTCAATTCAGCTGCACTCGGAAACGAGACTTGCTCGCAAGAGTTTATCGGTAGTAACAGTTTTATAGCGATAGCGATAGTGAAATAACGACGAGCGAGTAACAAAGACAGCGAGTAATGATTTTAGTAAACAGCAGGATTAAAATATCGTAGGCACGGGGACGGATGACGGGCATTGCATGGATGAGAGAAACTCATGTAACAATCATAGCGGGGCATTTGCGAGATAATAATAAAACGGTGTCCAAGTACTAATCAATCAATAGGCATGTGTTCCAATTATAGTCGTACGTGCTCGCAATGAGAAACTTGCACAACATCTTTTGTCCTACCAGCCGGTGGCAGCCGGGCCTCAAGGGAAACTACTTGATATTAAGGTACTCCTTTTAATAGAGTACCGGAGCAAAGCATTAACACTCTGTGAACACATGTGATCCTCACATCACTACCATTCCCTCCGGTTGTCCCGATTACGTCACTTCGGGGCCATTGGTTCCGGACAGCGACATGTGTATACAACTTGCAGGTAAGATCATAAACAACGAATATCTTCATGAATCAATAACATGTTCAGATCTGAGATCATGGCACTCGGGCCCTAGTGACAAGCATTAAGCATAACAAGTTGCAACAATATCATAAAAGTACCATCTACGGACACTAAGCACTATGCCCTAACAATCTTATGCTATTACATGACCAATCTCATCCAATCCCTACCATCCCCTTCGGCCTACAGCGGGGAATTACTCACACATGGATGGGGGAAACATTGCTGGTTGATGGAGAGGCGTTGGCGGTGATGGCGGTGATGATCTCCTCCAATTCCCCGTCCGGCGGAGTGCCGGAACGGAGACTTCGGCTCCCGCGACGGAGTTTCGCGATGTGGCGGCGTTCCGGAGGGTTTACGCGACTTCGACTTCTCCCCGGCGTTTTTAGGTCGAGGCGAATAAGTAGTCCGAAGAAGGGCGTCGGAGGCCGGCCGAGGGGCCACACCACGGGGCGCGCGGGGCCCCCCGGGCCGCGCCGCCCTATGGTGTGGGGCCCTCGGGCCTCCACTTCAATTGCCCTTCCGGCTCCGTTAGTTTCCTGGGAAAATAGGGCCTTCGCATAAATTCCGAGGTTTTTCCCGAAAGTTGGATTTCTGCACAAAAACGAGACACCGAGCAGTTCTGCTGAAAACAGCGTTAGTCCGTGTTAGTTGCATCCAAAATACACAAATTAGAGGACAAACAATAGCAAAAGTGTTCGGGAAAGTAGATACGTTTTGGACGTATCAACTCCCCCCAAGCTTAGCTTATTGCTTGTCCTCAAGCAATTCAGTTAACAACTGAGCGATAAAATAACTTTCACGAACACATTTGCTCATATGATGTATATATTCTCATGTTATGGCTGATACTTAAGCAGTTCATAATGAGACACATGCAAATAAGATCATCTAACAGCTATGTCAATCATGGAGAGGTACCAACAATTAATAATAAGCATCAAGAATCATGTACATAAGCAAGATTGCAATGTTCATAAGAGAGTATGATAAAGTGGTATCTCGCTTGACTGTATTTGATTGGCAAAACATAAATGCCCGGGCACCTCTGGAGTTCATAGAAAGACTAGAAGTAGTGATTGTCAAAAGATAAATGCATCAAAGTTATACCACAATCAATCATATTTTGAGACAAGCATATTGTACTAAGAATGACAGTTGTGCTCTGAAGATAGTACTCAAAGAAATAATGGAGACACAACATAAAAGTAAAAGATTGACCCTTCGCAGAGGGAAGCAGGGATTAACATGCGCTAGAGCTTTTCATTTTTATAAATCAGTAGTAAAATTATTTTGAGAGGTGTTTGTTGTTGTCAACGAATGGTAATGGGTACACTAACTACCTCGCCAACCGGACTTTCAAGAGCGGCTCCCATGAATTATTGCATATTTATTTGGCACTCCTTCCAACCTTTCTTGCACAAACCATGGCTAACCGAATCCTCGGGTGCACGCCAACAATCTCATACCATGAAGGAGTGCCTTTTTATTTTAGTTTTATTATGACGATGACACTCCCCCAACCTTTGCTTACACAAGCCATGGCTAACCGAATCCTTCGGGTGCCGTCCAACAATCACAAACCATGGAGGAGTGTCTATTTAAGTTTAATTAATTCGGGACTGGGAATCCCATTGCCAGCTCTTTTTGCAAAATTATTGGATAAGCGGATGTGCCACTATTCCATATGAGAGTCCGTCAAAAGTAAATGACAAGGTTGAAAGCTAAACACCACATACTTCCTCATGAGCTATGAAACATTAACACAAATTAAGAAGCATTTTGAAGGTTTTAAAGGTAGCGCATGAGAATTTACTTGGAATGGTTTGAAATGCCATGCATAGGTATTTATGGTGGACACTCTAGAATAACTTGGTTTTCATGTGTTTGGAAGCACGAGCAGCGTTCCCGCTCAGTACAAGTGAAAGCTAGCAAAAAGACTAGGGAGCGACAAATCAAGAGAGCAGTAACTGTCATAATCATGCTTGCGGCAAAATAAATTAACACTGGCATAAAAGTGATACAAGAACTCTGAAGCAATATAGATCATCGAGGCTTAATTGAATTTTTGTTCAGTCATATGCATGCGTGAGCATGTGCCAAGTCGATATAAATGAATTATTCAGAGGAGGATACCACAATGCCATACTTACTTATGAATAAAACAATGCAAACAAACATCCATGACATGCTACTCATATTAATAGATTGGAGCTAAACATGAGAGATCATAAACTACTAGACTTTCTCAAATAACATATACCTCACATGAACCAACTAAGCATGCTCACATGGATGAGTATATGTACAAAAATGAAAACAAATAGAGTTCATACCAGCCTCTCACCACAATCGGATTGTCGTAGATCGTCATTATTGCCTTTTCACTTGTGTAGCTTGGATAATATGAAATGAAAACCACGCTCCAGCCACCGAAGACCATTGAACTCATAAAGAACTTTACAAACCAAAGAAGAACAGCAAATATTTTTGGTGTTTTCAAATTGCAAATAAGAACAAGAGGAAACAAGCAAACAAAGCAAAATCTTTTTGGGTTTTCTTATAGCAAACTAGCAATAGCAAATAAAGCGAAACAAATGCAAGAAACCAAAACAAACAAATGGTGAAGAGAAACAACAGAAATATTTTTGGTCTTTTTGTGTTTTGGAAAGGAACAAAGCAAAAACAAGAAATAGAAAACTAAAAGAAACACAGAAAAGCGAGATGGCAGAAATCTGCCAAAACCTGACAGCAGTACAGAAATCGATTTTTACAAAAATCTTACGTTGCTCAGTTCGAAAAGTGTTAAACTAATGAAAGTTAGATAACAACCTGGGGAACATGCACAAAAAATTTCAACTCAAAATACTGTTCTGGCTGGGCACACGAATTTTTACGGTAACAGCCCAGAATCTGTTTTCAGGCAGCACTTCCCCAAATATCATCTTCCTCTCATTAGAAAACCACTCAAAGAGACTAAACAAGTATATACAAGTATCCAGCAATCATAATATGCAAAGAATGAGTGATGCCGGTATACCTCCCCCCAAGCTTAGGCTTTTGGCCTAAGTGGAGTTCAACCCCAACGAGGGTCGTTCCTCGCCGGTGGGTAGTCCATGGAGTAGTCATAGTAAAGCTCCTGCGCGAAGAAAAGCGTGGAGGCTCCGCATATCCACCATGTTGATGCGAGGAACTTGCTGCATCGGATGATGAGTCGAGGTGCTCCTCGACCTCTATGTCGTCTCTTGCATGTTGGCCTCCTCTCTCTATATGTGCATCCAGTGCACCTTCTGTGACCGACCAATCTCCCCTGGAATCAAGGTTAGACAAAACAGGCGCAGGCAATCTTACTAGTTTCTCAGTTTTCTTAGTTATTCTCCAAACTTTCTTATAAAATATCATCTTATAATACAGGTTACCCAAGTTGGAGGAATCTGAAACAAATTCATGTTTAATCATAGAGGCTATGTCAAGTTTTTCTATGGGGAACGGAATATCAAAATGATGAGGTTCTACATTATGAAAAGCTAGTAGACGGGAGGCGATGAGGCTTCCACACATTCCACCTTTCTCACGGTTAGTAGCAAGTCTATAAGCTATTAATGCCCCCAAATTATAAGACCTACTATTTTGCAGTGCTGCAGCTAGAAAAACCAAATCCGGGATAGAAAGTTTACTACCAATCCTTTTGGCGAGAACGCATTTGGTAATAAAATAAGCAAAGTAGTGGATAGCCGGGAGCTGAATACTAGTGATTTTACCACTTTCACCTGAGAAACTCCTTCCATCGCAAATCATCTTGTAAAGATCCGAGAGTTCTTGCGGCGATCCCCTTATCTTCTCGCACGACCCCCATTGAGGTATTCTAATTGCTTGCACAAAAAGCACTAAATGGCAAGTTGACAGTTTTATTGTAAATTTTATACTGGACCGTGGGGTTAGATCGCGACCAATTAAACTTGAAGTCCTGCACAAAAGCCATAGTTAATTTTACATATTGTCTTGGCTCTCCTTCAACAAAGTCACTCAGCCCTGCACGAGAAATTAGAGTTTGAACATCTTCAAATATCCCTGCGCTTCTCATGAAATCCGCGCACGGGTAGTAAGAGGGGTATACTCCCTCTTCACGATTGACTATCATAACTTGTTGGACTTCCAATTCTTGCTGGTTCAAGTGATATCTATTCCATTCCATTTTCTGAAATTTCAACAACCAATATAAAAATTTGATTTGGTGACATAAAATTGAGGGAAACTACCATAGGAACTTGCTAGAGTACTAATCATGCATCAAAACTAGTTTCTACCACTTAGAACAAGCATGCTAGCTCACTAAACATGTTACCTACAGCAGCAAAATATTCAAGATATACTCAACCAAACGAAATTCTACTTGGATGGGTGGAGGAGTCACATACCGAAGAGCAAATGTGCCAAATTTCGGACGGAAATCTGGGCTGAGCAAAGAGATCGAGAAATCTGGAGCTCTGGAGCAAAAACGCGAGAGAGATGAACTTGGTACGAGTTTTTTCGGGAGAGAGAAGGTGCTGGGAGGAAGAGATGACAAAGTGGGGCAGAGGGGAGCCCACACCACATGGTGGCGCGCCCACCTTGCTGGCCGCGCCGGCCTGTGGTGTGGCACCCTCTGGTGCCCCACAGGTCATCCTCTGGTGCTCCCAGGTGCCTCGTCGAAAAATAGGACCAACGGTATAATTTTCGCGAATTTTTGAAAACTTTGAAAAATGCACATTTTCTGGGTATTAAGTTTATTATTACTGGCCAGGAAAATTTTTGAAATCTCAAATCAACTAAGAAACTTTGCAAATTAAAAGTGCTACATCAACTAAAGCAAGTGGAGGAAGAAAGATATGTTATTTACCTCCTCTATGCATATAAAAAGTATTTGTTAACAAGGTTGATCAAGTCTTGCCACCAAATAAATTTTACATAGCACATGAAGAAATAAACCTCAAATCAATCATGTTACCTTGAATTGTATTGATATGGATCCAATCACAAGAGTTTGATATTCTTCTTTAGGCTCATATATGGGACAATCGATGGTTCCCACTTTGATAGTTCTCACATTAGAAATAGTATTAACTCCATGATGCTTTTTCAATCCTCTTGGGGAAATAGACGGTGTGTTCCTTATCATCAACGTTGAAAGTAACCTTTCCTTTATTGCAATCAATAACAGCCCTGCGGTGTTAAGAAAAGGTCTCCCAAGAATAATAGACATATTATCATCTTCGAGGCATTTCCAATACAACAAAATCGAGTTAATATCAAGCGAGTTGGTAGTAACTTGAACAGGAACATTCTCACATATACCAACGGGAATAGCGGTAGATTTATCAGCCATTTGCAAAGATATATCAGTAGGTATCAACTTATCTAAGTAAA